>NC_068427.1:52428154-52440654 GCF_023373465.1 Oncorhynchus keta
AAATATATTGAACAGAACAAACACTGGGTTATTTAGTAACTCAGCCCTGGGTAAATATATTGAACAGAACAAACACTGGGTTATTTAGTAACTCAGCCCTGGGTAAATATATTGAACAGAACAAACACTGGGTTATTTAGTAACTCAGCCCTGGGTAAATATATAGAACAGAACAAACACTGGGTTATTTAGTAACTCAGCCCTGGGTAAATATATTGAACAGAACAAACACTGGGTTATTTAGTAACTCATCCCCTGGGTAAATATATTGAACAGAACAAACACTGGGTTATTTAGTAACTCAGCCCTGGGTAAATATATTGAACAGAACAAACACTGGGTTATTTAGTAACTCAGCCCTGGGTAAATATATTGAACAGAACAAACACTGGGTTATTTAGTAACTCAGCCCTGGGTAAATATATTGAACAGAACAAACACTGGGTTATTTAGTAACTCAGCCCTGGGTAAATATATTGAACAGAACAAACACTGGGTTATTTAGTAACTCAGCCCTGGGTAAATATATTGAACAGAACAAACACTGGGTTATTTAATAACTCAGTGAACAGAACAAACACTGGGTTATTTAATAACTCAGCCCTGGGTAAATATATTGAACAGAACAAACACTGGGTTATTTAGTAACTCAGCCCTGGGTAAATATATTGAACAGAACAAACACTGGGTTATTTGTAACTCAGCCCTGGGTAAATATATTGAACAGAACAAACACTGGGTTATTTAGTAACTCAGCCCTGGGTAAATATATTGAACAGAACAAACACTGGGTTATTTAGTAACTCAGCCCTGGGTAAATATATTGAACAGAACAAACACTGGGTTATTTGGTAACTCAGCCCTGGGTAAATATATTGAACAGAACAAACACTGGGTTATTTGGTAACTCAGCCCTGGGTAAATATATTGAACAGAACAAACACTGGGTTATTTAGTAACTCAGCCCTGGGTAAATATATTGAACAGAACAAACACTGGGTTATTTGGTAACTCAGCCCTGGGTAAATATATTGAACAGAACAAACACTGGGTTATTTAGTAACTCAGCCCTGGGTAAATATATTGAACAGAACAAACACTGGGTTATTTAGTAACTCAGCCCTGGGTAAATATATTGAACAGAACAAACACTGGGTTATTTGGTAACTCAGCCCTGGGTAAATATATTGAACAGAACAAACACTGGGTTATTTAGTAACTCAGCCCTGGGTAAATATATTGAACAGAACAAACACTGGGTTATTTAGTAACTCAGCCCTGGGTAAATATATTGAACAGAACAAACACTGGGTTATTTTTAGTACAGAACAAACACTGGGTTATTTAGTAACTCAGCCCTGGGTAAATATATTGAACAGAACAAACACTGGGTTAGCAGCCCTGGGTAAATATATTGAACAGAACAAACACTGGGTTATTTAGTAACTCAGCCCTGGGTAAATATATTGAACAGAACAAACACTGGGTTATTTAGTAACTCAGCCCTGGGTAAATATATTGAACAGAACAAACACTGGGTTATTTAGTAACTCAGCCCTGGGTAAATATATTGAACAGAACAAACACTGGGTTATTTAGTAACTCAGCCCTGGGTAAATATATTGAACAGAACAAACACTGGGTTATTTAGTAACTCAGCCCTGGGTAAATATATTGAACAGAACAAACACTGGGTTATTTAGTAACTCAGCCCTGGGTAAATATATTGAACAGAACAAACACTGGGTTATTTAGTAACTCAGCCCTGGGTAAATATATTGAACAGAACAAACACTGGGTTATTTAGTAACTCAGCCCTGGGTAAATATATTGAACAGAACAAACACTGGGTTATTTAGTAACTCAGCCCTGGGTAAATATATTGAACAGAACAAACACTGGGTTATTTAGTAACTCAGCCCTGGGTAAATATATTGAACAGAACAAACACTGGGTTATTTAGTAACTCAGCCCTGGGTAAATATATTGAACAGAACAAACACTGGGTTATTTATTTAGGTAAATATATTGAACAGAACAAACACTGGGTTATTTAGTAAATATATTGAACAGAACAAACACTGGGTTATTTAGTAACTCAGCCCTGGGTAAATATATTGAACAGAACAAACACTGGGTTATTTAGTAACTCAGCCCTGGGTAAATATATTGAACAGAACAAACACTGGGTTATTTAGTAACTCAGCCCTGGGTAAATATATTGAACAGAACAAACACTGGGTTATTTAGTAACTCAGCCCTGGGTAAATATATTGAACAGAACAAACACTGGGTTATTTAGTAACTCAGCCCTGGGTAATATATGAACAAAACATTTAGCAGACAGCTGGGTTATATCCAAACACTGGGTTATTTAGTAACTCAGCCCTGTGTAAATATATTGAACAGAACAAACACTGGGTTGGTCCAGCCCTGGGTAAATATATTGAACAGAACAAACTTGGGTAAATATATTAATAATATAATAATAATATATGCCTGGCGTTATTTAGTAACTCAGTGTAAATATATTGAACAGAACAAACACTGGGTTATTTAGTAACTCACCAAATGAGCTACAGAACAGAACAAACACTGGGTTATTTAGTAACTCAGCCCTGGGTAAATATATTGAACAGAACAAACACTGGGTTATTTAGTAACTCAGCCCTGGGTAAATATATTGAACAGAACAAACACTGGGTTATTTAGTAACTCAGCCCTGGGTAAATATATTGAACAGAACAAACACTGGGTTATTTAGTAACTCAGCCCTGGGTAAATATATTGAACAGAACAAACACTGGGTTATTTAGTAACTCAGCCTGGGTAAATATATTGAACAGAACAAACACTGGGTTATTTAGTAACTCAGCCCTGGGTAAATATATTGAACAGAACAAACACTGGGTTATTTAGTAACTCAGCCCTGGGTAAATATATTGAACAGAACAAACACTGGGTTATTTAGTAACTCAGCCCTGGGTAAATATATTGAACAGAACAAACACTGGGTTATTTAGTAACTCAGCCCTGGGTAAATATATTGAACAGAACAAACACTGGGTTATTTAGTAACTCAGCCCTGGGTAAATATATTGAACAGAACAAACACTGGGTTATTTAGTAACTCAGCCCTGGGTAAATATTTTGAACAGAACAAACACTGGGTTATTTAGTAACTCAGCCCTGGGTAAATATATTGAACAGAACAAACACTGGGTTATTTAGTAACTCAGCCCTGGGTAAATATATTGAACAGAACAAACACTGGGTTATTTAGTAACTCAGCCCTGGGTAAATATATTGAACAGAACAAACACTGGGTTATTTAGTAACTCAGCCCTGGGTAAATATATTGAACAGAACAAACACTGGGTTATTTAGTAACTCAGCCCTGGGTAAATATATTGAACAGAACAAACACTGGGTTATTTGGTAACTCAGCCCTGGGTAAATATATTGAACAGAACAAACACTGGGTTATTATTATCAATAATTTTTATTTTTTATTTCATGCAGTGGTGGAAAAAAAAGTTGTTGTCAAATTGTCAAACTTGAGTAAAAGTAAAGATACCTTAATATCCTTGTTAATCTAAACCGTTGTGGTCTAAACTGACCGATGGAATTGTTTTAAGAAGGTCATACTATAGATAACTTAGCTATTTGATTTAGACATTTCAGGACCACTGTAAGTATACATTTGGCCTGTACTACTATATCCCAGAGAAACACATTGAATAACATATTTATAAATGGTAATAAAGACAGTCACAAAATAAACCATAAGAAAAAGGTTTTGAAGTGTTTGTCCTTCCTGCTCTAACCCCCCTCATGGGGGAACAATAGGCAAATAATGACAGATGGAATTGTTTTAAGAAGGTCATACTATAGATAACTTAGCATTCTGATTTAGAATGTTAGTACTCTACTGAGAGGCCCAGAGAAACACATTGAATAACACATCCAGAAATGGCCAAAAAAGACAGTCCAAAACAAGTGTTGAAAGTGTCTGACCTAGAAGATCTAAGAAATCTCTGGAAACATATAAAATTATTTAACACATTTATATACACTTATTTAACCCCATTTCTTTTGGATAGGCACAAACTACCTTCATACTTCCATAAAATGTTTTTCAAACAAATACCGGTCGTAAGAGCAAAACGGAGACCACCATCGTGTTCAGATAAGTCCTGTGGGAGGATCGTAAGAGCTAAACGGAGACCACCATCGTGTTCAGATGAGCCCTGTGGGAGGATCGTAAGAGCTAAACGGAGACCACCATCGTGTTCAGATGAGTCCTGTGGGAGGATCGTAAGAGCTAAACGGAGACCACCATCGTGTTCAGATGAGCCCTGTGGGGAGGATCGTAAGAGCTAAACGGAGACCACCATCGTGTTCAGATGAGTCCTGTGGGAGGATCGTAAAGAGCTAAACGGAGACTACCATCGTGTTCAGATGAGTCCTGTGGGAGGATCGTATAAGAGCTAAACGGAGACCACCATCGTGTTCAGATGAGTCCTGTGGGAGGGTCGTAAAGAGCTAAACGGAGACCACCATCGTGTTCAGATGAGTCCTGTGGGAGGATCGTAAGAGCTAAACGGAGACTACCATCGTGTTCAGATGAGTCCTGTGGGAGGATCGTAAAGAGCTAAACGGAGACTACCATCATGTTCAGATGAGCCCTGTGGGAGGATCGTAAAGAGCTAAACGGAGACCACCATCGTGTTCAGATAAGTCCTGTGGGAGGATCGTAAGAGCTAAACGGAGACCACCATCGTGTTCAGATGAGTCCTGTGGGAGGATCGTAAGAGCTAAACGGAGACCACCATCGTGTTCAGATGAGCCCTGTGGGAGGATCGTAAGAGCTAAACGGAGACCACCATCGTGTTCAGATGAGTCCTGTGGGAGGATCGTAAGAGCTAAACGGAGACCACCATCGTGTTCAGATGAGCCCTGTGGGAGGATCGTAAGAGCTAAACGGAGACCACCATCGTGTTCAGATGAGTCCTGTGGGAGGATCGTAAGAGCTAAACGGAGACTACCATCGTGTTCAGATGAGTCCTGTGGGAGGATCGTATAAGAGCTAAACGGAGACCACCATCGTGTTCAGATGAGTCCTGTGGGAGGGTCGTAAAGAGCTAAACGGAGACCACCTCCGTGTTCAGATGAGTCCTGTGGGAGGATCGTAAGAGCTAAACGGAGACTACCATCGTGTTCAGATGAGTCCTGTGGGAGGATCGTATAGCGCTAAACGGAGACTACCATCGTGTTCAGATGAGCCCTGTGGGAGGATCGTAAAGAGCTAAACGGAGACCACCATCGTGTTCAGATAAGTCCTGTGGGACGATCGTAAGAGCTAAACGGAGACCACCATCGTGTTCAGATGAGTCCTGTGGGAGGATCGTAAGAGCTAAACGGAGACCACCATCGTGTTCAGATGAGTCCTGTGGGAGGATCGTAAAGAGCTAAACGGAGACAACCATCGTGTTCAGATGAGTCCTGTGGGAGGATCGTAAAGAGCTAAACGGAGACCACCATCGTGTTCAGATGAGTCCTGTGGGAGGATCGTAAGAGCTAAACGGAGACCACCATCGTGTTCAGATGAGCCCTGTGGGAGGATCGTAAGAGCTAAACGGAGACCACCATCGTGTTCAGATGAGTCCTGTGGGAGGATCGTAAGAGCTAAACGGAGACCACCATCGTGTTCAGATGAGTCCTGTGGGAGGATCGTAAGAGCTAAACGGAGACCACCATCGTGTTCAGATGAGCCCTGTGGGAGGGTCGTAAGAGCAAAACGGAGACCACCATCGTGTTCAGATGAGCCCTGTGGGAGGATCGTAAGAGCAAAACGGAGACTACCATCGTGTTCAGATGAGTCCTGTGGGAGGATCGTATAGAGCTAAACGGAGACTACCATCGTGTTCAGATGAGCCCTGTGGGAGGATCGTAAAGAGCTAAACGGAGACCACCATCGTGTTCAGATAAGTCCTGTGGGACGATCGTAAGAGCTAAACGGAGACCACCATCGTGTTCAGATGAGTCCTGTGGGAGGATCGTAAGAGCTAAACGGAGACCACCATCGTGTTCAGATGAGTCCTGTGGGAGGATCGTAAAGAGCTAAACGGAGACTACCATCGTGTTCAGATGAGTCCTGTGGGAGGATCGTAAAGAGCTAAACGGAGACCACCATCGTGTTCAGATGCGTCCTGTGGGAGGATCGTAAGAGCTAAACGGAGACCACCATCGTGTTCAGATGAGTCCTGTGGGAGGATCGTAAGAGCTAAACGGAGACCACCATCGTGTTCAGATGAGTCCTGTGGGAGGATCGTAAGAGCTAAACGGAGACCACCATCGTGTTCAGATGAGTCCTGTGGGAGGATCGTAAGAGCTAAACGGAGACCACCATCGTGTTCAGATGAGCCCTGTGGGAGGATCGTAAGAGCAAAACGGAGACCACAATCGTGTTCAGATGAGCCCTGTGGGAGGATCGTAAGAGCAAAACGGAGACTACCATCGTGTTCGTGAGAGTCTCATCTTTCCAAACCGTTCTCGGCCACCTTCCACCGCAGATGGATTGAGACACAACACATATTAACAAATACAAAAAAGACCCAGATATCCTTAATAATGTACATAAGTAGTGGTAACTCACCTGTCATACTGGAGGAAAAGTAAATTCTATACACCAAATTCCTCATATGAAGCAAACCAGACTGTGACGTAGAAGTCCGTCACTGGCCGCGGGCAGCATTTGGTTCTTTAACGCACACACATATTCATCACTCCTTCCTGCGCCATTATAAGATAAGTTAACAATGTGGGTCGACACACAAATTAACTTCTGTCTTGGTGCATGCATTTCACACTTGTCAATGTTCATATTTGAGAGATACAATAATTATTATACTTATCAATGTTGTGGATGAGCGCATTGTTTGTTTGTTCTGTTCCTCTCTCCATCTCTGTAGCTTCCGGGTATGCTGGAAAAGGACCCGAGCTAAGGGAATTGGGTTGGCTTTATAGTGCCTGTCCCAAATGGCTCATTAATGCATATGGGCATATTGAAAGATATTGTCAGTAGTGATGTAATGTTGTAAATGTTATGTTGTGATATTGTTTAAAACCGTGTTGCAATGTATATCCTTTAGTATGTTTAGTTCATGGAAAATGTAGGTTTGTATTGTTAATTGATTAATTAACCAGGGTTAATTGTTCTGAGGGGAGGGGCTAGCCCTACAAAAGGAGCCTCTTTCAGTCATAGAAGGGTTGTTTTGGATTGAGCTGTGGACGGGGCAGCATTGTTTTTAAGCTGTCCCATAAGGTAGACGTTGATGGCAGTACTGTTGTTTTTTGTTCCGGAATCACTTGTAAATAAACACCTTTGCACAGAAGAACTTTTGCGGTTCCGCCATCTTTTTATTTTGATAGAGGTTAGGTTATCCAGTTTAGCCTTCTGGCCTACTCTACGTGACATATGGTGGCAGTGGTGGGATGGCGTACCGCAAATCAGTGAATTCCAACAAGAGAGGTAAAGGAATGCGTACAGGATTGCGTTCTCAGCAACAGCATCAACTGTCAGAAAAAGTACCTGAAGTTGAACCGGGTGGAATACCATGGAATCTTCTGGTGAAGAAGAGGTCAAGTATGAGAAACTAGGAGCCCGACCGCGGGGCCAAAGACAACCAGAACTGGGTGAGCTGCTGACTGAAGGAGCAGTTGGGGGACCAGAACCACACCCAACCATGGTAACCCTTTTTCAGCAACTTTTCACCTGCCTTGAGAGGAGGGACGAAGACCTCAAGCAGGAGTTACGTGGCCTACGCCAATCTATCCTCACAGCTCCCCACCAGGCGGAACTCGTCAGTGAGAGCCCAAGATTGGATCTTCCAACACCAGGACGACAAAGGCTCGATGCAGCGGGGACTTCAACTCCACAGCAGGCACCCCAAGCAGTAATGAGGCCAGCACCAGGAGACCAGTCCAGCAGTGTTAACGTCCATCTTCCAGCATTCCTGAGGAAGGAGCCAAAGATGCCCTCATACCAGCAGGGGGAGGACATTGAAAACTACCTGCTGAGGTTTGAGCGCATGGCTAAGACGTGGCAGTGGCCTGAGGTAGAGTGGGCCTGCAGGCTTGTCCCATTGCTCACGGGCAAGGCCTTAGAGGCTTACACAGCAATGGATGAGGGGCTGTCCAATGTCTACAAGTGCTTGAAGGAAGCGCTGCTGGTGAAGTTTGACATCTCACCGGAAACCTACCGTCAACGCTTCAGAGCTGCATCAACGCCATCGGGTGAGTCGCCGACAGAGACGTACCACCGCCTCAAGGGTCTCTACCGACGATGGGTTCGACCGGGGGAGAAGACACAGGACGAAATCGGGGAGGTCATCATCCTCGAGCAACTTCTACAAGTTCTACCACACGACATTCAAACCTGGGTCCGGGAGCACGAGCCCAAGGACGGGCTTATGGCGGCCAAGCTTGCACTGCAGTATCTTAATGCACGTAAAGGGGGCCCACCACAACCTGCAGCACCCGCTCCAAGGAGTCTCAGAGACACAAGGGACATCAGAAACGCCAGAGATGGTGGAGGTAACTCTGGGGGTTATGTGTCTGGGAGGGAGGTAAGGGATCATGCAGTTCGCTCTGATGGGAGGGGTCTGACCTGTTTTTACTGCCGGCAGCAGGGGCACAAAGCTTCAATGTGTCCGCTACGTAAATCCAAGCTCTCAGGTTACTGTCATGTACCCAGAGAGGGGGATGGTGTTCAGAATAGACAGACTCGGGAAGGGTCATGCTTGGTACCTGTAAAAGTGAATGGTAAAAGTCTTACTGCAATGATTGACACCGGCAGTTCCCTGTCATTGATCAGAAAAGGTAATGTACCTGTTAATGACATTGATTATGGTCATCAGACACTGATCCAATGTGTCCATGGTGACCAGTCACAGCAGCCCACAGCTGAGCTCACAGTTGAGATTCAGGGTCAGAAATTCCCTCCTCAAAGTTGGGGTAATAGAGAAGCTACCTTTTGAGATGATTTTGGGGAGGGATGTGCCTGTACTCTCTGATCTGTTGGGAAGTGTTGGGGGTCAGCTATATGAGCAGTCAGTTTGCCAGTCTGATGGTCAGATGGCATGTTCAGTTGTCACTCATGCCCAGGCCAAAGCTGGTTTACAACCTCTGCCTGACTTGTGTGATAGTCTGTGCGAGGGGGGAACCAAAGGGCCCAGAAAGTCACGCCGCCAGCGGCGTCTTGAGAAGTATGTGGGAACCCCTGTACCTGTTGCTGATGTGTCTGGGATAGAGGTGCAATGGGATGTTCCACAAAATTTTGCTACACTGCAGAAGTCTGACGCAACCTTGAAATGTTTGTTTGACAAGGCCTTAGCTAGGGACAGTCAAACTTCATGTGGGGGGATTTACTCAGTAGACAACCACATACTCTACCTTGGGTCAGAGGCAGATAGCAGGAAGTTGGTGGTGCCATCTACCTGTAGACCACTTGTTCTCAACCTTGCACATACAGTTCCATGGGCAGGCCATCTAGGGCAACATAAGACCTATCTTAGGCTAGGCTCCCGTTTCTTTGGCCCTCCATGTATACTGATGTACAAAAATACTGCAAATCATGCCCCACGTGCCAGAAAACCAGTGCTGTCCGTAGGTCTGAACGGGCTCCTCTATGTTCACTGCCTGTTATCTCTACCCCATTCAAGAGAATTGCAATGGACATTGTTGGACCCTTGGAGAAGAGTAGTGCAGGTTACAAGTATATATTGGTGATCTGTGACTATGCCACCCGGTTCCCAGAAGCCTTCCCACTCCGTTCCATAACCACTCCAAAAATAATCAGTGCTCTTGTTCAGCTCTTCTCTCGTGTAGGAATCCCAGATGAAATCCTGACGGACCAAGGGACAAACTTCACCTCGCTACTGATGGTTCAACTCCACCGACAGCTGGGCATTAAAGGCTTGAGGACTACTCCCTACCATCCCCAAACGGATGGGCTCGTAGAGAGATTCAATCAAACGCTCAAGAACATGTTGAGGAAGTTTGTGGCTGACACTGGTAAAGACTGGGATAAGTGGTTACCCTTTCTGCTTTTTGCTTACAGGGAGGTGCCTCAGGCATCGACAGGTTTCTCACCATTCGAACTCCTCTATGGATGGCCAGTGCAAGGACCACTGGACCTGCTGAAAAAGTGCTGGGAAGGTTCCCCAGTAGCTACCTCAGGACAGGGGATTGTCCAGTATGTCCTCCAGATGCGAGACAGGTTGGAACGGTACCGAGAGGAAGCTAGAGCAAACCTTCAGCAAGCCCAGAAGGCCCAGAAGAGAGGCTATGACCAGCACGCTCACCACAGAGAGTTTGAGCCAGGACAGAAAGTCCTGCTCCTCCTTCCCTCGTCTACCAGCAAGCTCCTTGCGCAATGGCAAGGACCGTACCTAATCGGGAGGAAGATGGGCCCAGTGACCTACGAGGTGCTGCACCCGGACAAGGGTAAGAAGAAGCAAACCTACCATGTGAACCTTCTCAAGGCCTGGGTGGAGAAAGAGGAACTCTCCAAAGGAAAGTCCTTTCTGGTCCGCAGAGTAGAAGAGGATGAGTCGGATGGGGTCACAGAGGCATGGAAAGAACGAGCAGAAGTCATACTGGCTCACCTGGAAGAAGACAAGCAAGATGAGCTGAAGCAGCTGTTTGGCAAGTATCCGGCCCTCTTCAGTCAGAGACCAGGAAGAACCAAAGTCCTAGAACACGTCATTCGTTTGAAACCTGGCCAGAACCCTGTCCGCCAGCATCCTTACCGTGTGCCTGAGAGGCTGGTGGTAGCCCTCAAGGAAGAAGTCCACACCATGATAGAGATGGATGTTGTCGAGCCATCTTCAAGTGAATGGAGCAGCCCTATTGTCATTGTCCCAAAGAAGGATGGCTCTTTGCGCGTCTGCATGGACTTCCGTAAGGTGAATGCCATCTCCCAGTTTGATGCCTATCCCATGCCCCGCATTGACGACTTACTGGAGAGAATAGGTAGAGCTCATTACATCACCACATTGGATCTCTGCAAAGGGTACTGGCAGGTGCCCCTGGATGAACAATCCAAGGCCTACACTGCATTCCGGACGCCAATGGGCCTGTTCCAGTTCAAGGTCATGCTGTTTGTCCTTCATGGGGCCCCTGCGACTTTCCAGAGGCTGATGGACAAGGTCCTTCAACACTGTGACGATTACTGTGCTGCTTACTTGGACAACGTGGTGATCTACAGCCACTCCTGGGAGGAGCACATACAGCATCTTAGCAGAGTCCTGGGGAAGATCCATGAAGCAGGCCTCACGCTTAACCTCCTGAAGTGTGAGTGGGCGAAACAGGAGACAAAGTACCTGGGTTACCAGCTGGGTAAGGGTGAAGTTCGGCCTCAGGTGGAGAAAGTGGAGTCCATCAGGAATAGCCCTCAACCCAGAACCAAGACACAGGTGAAGTCCTTCCTAGGTCTGGCAGGGTGGTACCGGAGATTCATTCCACAGTTTTCGACCATCGCTGTCCCTCTGACCAACCTCACTTCGAAGGGGGCCAGCAACCCTGTGAAGTGGACTGAGGAGTGTGAGGAAGCCTTCATGACACTGAAAAAACGACTGTGCTCATTCCCTGTTCTCCAGACCCCTGATTTTCAGAAGAGATTTCTCGTGCAGGTGGATGCTTCGGCTGTAGGAATTGGAGCTGTACTGGCCCAAGGGGAGCCAAGAGAAGAGCTTCCTGTGCTGTACCTGAGTCGGAAGCTGTTGCCCAGGGAAACCAGGTATTCTACAATCGAAAAGGAGTGCCTGGCTATAAAGTGGGCCCTAGATAGCCTCCGTTACTACCTTCTTGGGAGGGAATTTGACCTGCACACGGACCACAGAGCACTGACCTGGATCCAGACCATGAAGGACCGGAATTCTCGTGTGACCAGGTGGTATCTGGAGCTCCAGCCCTTCAGGTTCTGTGTCCGTCACAAGGCAGGAAAAGAGAACGCTCGTTGTTGGAAGGATTGGACCAAGGTGCAGCTTGGAAGGCGTTCATCATATTTATTCATGTGAACCAGCAACAAAACAAATAAAGAGCAACAAAACGAACGTGCAGCTTTGTAAAAAAAGGCTACAATACAAAAACGAGATCCCACAAACTAAGGTGGAAAAAAAGGCTGCCTAAATATGATCCTCGATCAGAGACAACGATAGACAGCTGCCTCTGATTGGGAATCACACCCGGCCAACATAGAAAACTAGATTACCCACCCTAGTCACACCCTGACCTAACCAAAATAGAGAAATAAAAGGTTCTCTAAAGACTGTTTCTAAAAATGCATTTGCGGATAAAGACAGTTTCCGAAGCAACTAGTGTTGTTGTAGTTACAAAGGAGAGTATTATTTTATTTATTTAACTAGACAAGTCAGTTAAGAACAGATTCTTATTTTCAATGACTGCTTTAGGAACAGTGGGTTAACTGCCTTGTT
>NC_068427.1:52445654-52450654 GCF_023373465.1 Oncorhynchus keta
AGGAGAGACAGGAAAGACATGAGAGA
This sequence comes from Oncorhynchus keta, assembly GCF_023373465.1. Taxonomy (NCBI): domain Eukaryota; kingdom Metazoa; phylum Chordata; class Actinopteri; order Salmoniformes; family Salmonidae; genus Oncorhynchus; species Oncorhynchus keta. Next base: position 52,445,681 of record NC_068427.1, read on the forward strand.
CAGAGGAATGAGAGGAGAGACAGAGGAATGAGAGTAGAGACAGAGGAATGAGAGGAGAGACAGGAAGGAGAGGAGAGACAGAGGAATGAGAGGAGAGACAGGAAGGAGAGGAGAGACAGAGGAAGGAGAGGAGAGGAGAGTCAGGAAGGGAAGGAGAGGACAGTCAGTAAGGGTGGGAAAGGAGAGTCAGGAAGGGAAGGAGAGGAGAGACAGAGGAATGAGAGGAGAGACAGGAAGGAGAGGAAAGACAAAGGAATGAGAGGAGAGACAGGAAGGAGAGGAGAGACAGAGGAAGGAGAGGAGAGGAGAGTCAAGAAGGGAAGGAGAGGAGAGACAGAGGAATGAGAGGAGAGACAGGAAGGAGAGGAGAGACAGAGGAAGGAGAGGAGAAACAGAGGAAGGAGAGGAGAGGCAGAGGAAGGAGAGGAGAGGAGAGTCAGGAAGGGAAGGAGAGGAGAGACAGAGGAAGGAGAGGAGAGACAGTAAGGGAAGGAAAGGAGAGTCAGGAAGGGAAGGAGAGGAGAGACAGAGGAATGAGAGGAGAGACAGGAAGGAGAGGAGAGACAGAGGAAGGAGAGGAGAAACAGAGGAAGGAGAGGAGAGGAGAGACAGAGGAAGGAGAGGAGAGACAGGAAGGAGAGGAGAGACAGAGGAAGGAGAGGAGAAACAGAGGAAGGAGAGGAGAGGAGAGACAGAGGAAGGAGAGGAGCAACAGAGGAAGGAGAGGAGAAACAGAGGAAGGAGAGAAGAGGAGAGACATAGGAATGAGAGGAGAGACAGGAAGGAGAGGAGAGACAGAGGAAGGAGAGGAGAAGTAAAGAGACAGTCTGTGAGACTGTAGAGACAGATAGAGATTCATTGATGCAATGGCAGTTCATTTTACATTTTTGTTTTTAGTTCCTGTAAAAACTTTCTGACTATGTTCCCTCTCAGGGTCCCACTGTGGTTGCTAGTTAATCCCTTTTAGCGAGGCCGGCCGTGTCCGTTTGGCTGCCTGCCTGGTCCTGCCCTCTCCTCCTGCTTCTCCCTGGGGTCTCTGAGAGAGAGTTAGGGAGCGGTCTTCTGTCGATCCCACGCTGGCTGTCTGGACCCACTCATTACAATATGAAGTATTGTTCTGTATAGATAAGGCTTTATTACCCAACCCTGACTGTGGGTGACGGGCCTGAAAAGGGAAATGTCTGAGAAAAGCTGTGTTTTTATTTTTTTATTGTAGAGGTAATTAAGGGTAGACGGAGAGGAGGGAGGGAGGGAAGAGGGGGAGGGAGGGAAGCAGCAGGGAGGGGATCTGGATCCGTTTGGAGATGCTACTGTTTTGTCCATGTCTACTGCCATCATTTTGAAATGCTCCTGCTCTCCAGTTTAGTGTTCTGTTCCAGACGATCGTCAAGAGACTGTGAATTAATGAGGCATCTGCTCTTTTCACCACAACAAGTAGTTCTCTACAGTGTGTTACTGTAGTAGTGACCTGACCAACTGACCCCGTGCTCTCTGTTCCTGTGGTTCTCTAATGAGACTGGTGTCCATACTCATACTACTCAATCCAGGGTTTTACTTTATTTTTGACTATTTTCTACATTATAAATTAATAGATAACACGTCAAAACTATGAACGAACACAAATGGAATCATGTAGTAACCAAATTGTATATGTGAGATTCTTCAAAGTAGCCAACCCTTTGCCTCAATGACAGCTTTGCACACTCTTGGCATTCTCTCAACCAGCTTCATAAGGTAGTCACCTGGAATGCATTTCATTTAACAGGCCTTGTTAAAAGTTAATTTGAAGAATTTCATTCCTTCTTAAAACTTCTGTGGGATCAAATCCCGTTAACGGAAATGGCAGAGCGCCAAATTCAAATTAAATTATTAGAAATATTTAACTTTCATACAATCACAAGTGCAATACACAAAATGAAAGCTACACTTGTTGTTAATCCAGTCACCGTGTCAGATTTCAAAAAGGCTTTACGAAGAAAGCAAACCATGCGAAAGCAAACCATGTGATTATCTGAGGACAGCACCCCATCAGACAAACACATGACAATCACATTTCAATCTGCCAGGTGTGACACAAAACTCAGAAATAACGATATAATTAATGCCTTACCTTCGAAGATCTTCTTCTGTTGGCACTCCAATATGTCCCAGAAACATCTCAAATTATCCTTTTGTTCGATTAATTCCGTTGTTATATCTCCAAAATGTCCATTTATTTGGCGCGTTTGATCCAGAAAAACACTGGTTCCAACTCACGAAACATGACTACAAAATATCTAATAAGTTACCTGTAATCTTTGTCCAAACATTTTAAACAACTTTAGGTAATAATAATCAATAACATTTTAGACGGGATAAATTGCGTAAAATAAAACAAAGTGGAGCGAGCTTTCACATCACGTGCCCCAACCACAACAGTACACTGGACTCGACCCTCGTTCTGAACAGGGCTACTTCTTAATTTCTCAAAGGAAAAACATCAACCAATTTCTAAAGAATGTTAACATCCAGTGGAAGCGATAGGAACTGCAAGCAGGTGCCTTAGAAATCTAGATCCACATAGAAACTCCATTGAAAAGAGAGTGACCTAAAAAAAAAAAATCCTGGTTGGTTTGTCCTCTGGGTTTTGCCTGCCAAATAAGTTATGTTATACTCACAGACACCATTCAAACAGTTTTAGAATCTTCAGAGTGTTTTCTATCTGAATTTACTAACAATATGCATATCCTAGCCTCTGGGCCTGAATAGCAGGCAATTTACTTTGGGCACACTTTTCATCCGGACGTGAAAATACCACCCCCTAGCCTAGAGAGGTTTTAAGGAGTTTAAGCCAGTCAGTTGTGACAAGGTAGCGGTGGTATACAGAACACATCCCTATTTGGTAAAATACCAAGTCCATATTATGGCAAGAACAGCTCAAATAAGTACAGAGAAACGACAGTCTATCTTTCTCTCTCTCTCTCTCTCTCTCCTCTCGCTCTCTCTTTCTCTCTCTCTCTCTCTCTCCCTCTCTCTCTCTCTCTCTCTCCTCTCGCTCTCTCTTTCTCTCTCTCTCTCTCTCTCTCTCTCTCTCTCTCTCTCTCTCTCTCTCTCTCTCTCTCTCTCTCTCTCTCTCTCTCTCTCTCTCTCCTCTCGCTCTCTCTTTCTCTCTTTCTCCTTCTCTCTTTATTAACTGGGAAGAAACTATGTCTGTCCGATGATTGTCTCTCTTTATACACCCTCACGCTTCTCTCTGCCTCTCTCCCTCTGGTCTATTTGGCTCCTAATGCTGCTGAAATCACCTAGTTAGTCGGTATCCCCTCCACTGGCTGGATGAGATACTGCTGGGACTGTCCTCACCACGGTGACAAAGTGAGGTTCTTCTTGATGACTGACTGGGTCAGACAGTGAAGCTGTGCTACAGAGGGCATCAGATGGGTTCAGTGTGTCGTGTTAGTTTCTCCGTGACAATATTCTAGAGTGTTTTAGCCCAGTTACATGACTCTGTGTTTATAACAGCCTTATCGTATGTTAGACCAAGGATGGGTTGGTCATGGCTGCGTTTGGGTCACGGTTCTGCGTACCCACATCTATAACCACACGTAGTCAGAACCCTAGCCTTTTGGAGGCCCTAAGAAACATTTTAGCGGCCTCCTCTTCACAGAGGAGAGAGAGAAAAAAAGTATGTTTAAAAGTTAATTTCCAGCATTTCTACACATCTTGCTATGTGGCGAAGAAAAAATATAGTTTTTCTTCAAGTATGATTTATGTGACTCCTATGTTGTAAAATTTGAAGTTGCGTTTTTTTTATACATTGTATAAAAGCAGAGACTCAGAAGTACAACATGGTAGATCATGCCCTACAATTGAGGAACAATGGGAAAGTAATTCTGCTTTGAAAGTTGTAAACTCACTTTTGAGAAATTGGCTTTGGAATGTTTTGGTACCTACTGGAGAGCTCGTCTATGTCTCCACCCATTCAGCATCGTCCACACCCTCTTAAGCTTTAGCCCAGCCCATTCAGCAGCGTCCACACCCCCTTCTCCCCCAACAAGATTTAGATGCAAGTGGCTGTTCCACTGGGTGTCATAGGTGTTTGCACCAATTTGTAAGTCGCTCTGGATAAGAGCGTCTGCTAAATGACGTAAATGTAATGTAATGTCTTAAGCTTTAGCCCGGCCCATTCAGCATCGTCCACACGCTCTTAAGCTTTAGCCCCGCCCATTCAGCATCGTCCACACCCTCTTAAGCTTTAGCCCCGCCCATTCAGCATCGTCCACACCCTCTTAAGCTTTAGCCCGCCCATTCAGCATCGTCCACACCCTCTTAAGCTTTAGCCCCGCCCATTCAGCATCGTCCACACCCTCTTAAGCTTTAGCCCCGCCCATTCAGCATCATCCACACCCTCTTAAGCTTTAGCCCCGCCCATTCAGCATCGTTCACACCCTCTTAAGCTTTAGCCTCCACCCTTCTCTTTAAGGGTTGATCCGAAATGTACTAACAACAGTAAAGTACACAAGCTAAATTGCAAGCTACTTCCAGACATCTAAGTGAGAGAGAGAACAGCCCATTGAACATTACAGGCCCAAACTGAGCTGGTGAGGGCTGTTATGTTATCCAGACCGTTGGTGACTCCAACTGTGTTGTCAGTTTGTCCGTTTGTAAATTCAGAGCGTTTTGCATTCAGAGCGCACACCGGACGCTCTGGCCGATGAGTAGGGTTGATCCTAACGTTCTGACCTCACAACGGCAGTCAAGCAACATCACACCATAGGACAGTCACATCACAGCATAGTACAGTGTGTGTGTCTGCTAACAGCATTCTCACATAGGTATTCCTCTTGTCCAGATGGGTTAGGTCAGTGTGCAGTCTCCACATAGTCTCCACATTGGTGTTCTGACAGAGACGGTGGTGTTCTGACAGAGATGGTGGTGTTCTGACAGAGATGGTGTTCTGACAGAGATGGTGGTGTTCTGACAGAGATGGTGTCCTGA
>NC_068427.1:52455654-52475654 GCF_023373465.1 Oncorhynchus keta
CCTCCTCCGACACACTGGTGAGGATGACTCTCCTCTGACACACTGGTGAGGAAGACTCTCCTCCGACACACTGGTGAGATGACTCTCCTCCGACACACTGGTGAGGATGACTCTCCTCCGACACACTGGTGAGGATGACTCTCCTCCGACACACTGGTGAGGATGACTCTCCTCCGACACACTGGTGAGGACGACTCTCCTCCGACACACTGGTGAGGATGACTCTCCTCCGACACACTGGTGAGGATGACTCTCCTCCGACACACTGGTGAGGACGACTCTCCTCTGACACACTGGTGAGGATGACTCTCCTCCGACACACTGGTGAGGACGACTCTCCTCCGACACACTGGTGAGGATGACTCTCCTCTGACACACTGGTGAGGATGACTCTCCTCCTCCGACACACTGGTGAGGACGACTCTCCTCTGACACACTGGTGAGAATGACTCTCCTCCTCCGACACACTGGTGAGGATGACTCTCCTCTGACACACTGGTGAGGATGACTCTCCTCCGACACACTGGTGAGGATGACTCTCCTCTGACACACTGGTGAGGATGACTCTCCTCCGACACACTGGTGAGGATGACTCTCCTCCGACACACTGGTGAGGACGACTCTCCTCTGACACACTGGTGAGGATGACTCTCCTCCGACACACTGGTAAGGATGACTCTCCTCCGACACACTGGTGAGGATGACTCTCCTCCTCCGACACACTGGTCAGGATGACTCTCCTCTGACACACTGGTGAGGATGACTCTCCTCCGACACACTGGTGAGGATGACTCTCCTCCGACACACTGGTGAGGATGACTCTCCTCCTCCGACACACTGGTGAGGATGACTCTCCTCTGACACACTGGTCAGGATGACTCTCCTCTGACACACTGGTGAGGATGACTCTCCTCCTCCGACACACTGGTGAGGATGACTCTCCTCTGACACACTGGTGAGGATGACTCTCCTCTGACACACTGGTGAGGATGACTCTCCTCCTCCGACACACTGGTGAGGATGACTCTCCTCCGACACACTGGTGAGGATGACTCTCCTCTGACACACTGGTGAGGACGACTCTCCTCCGACACACTGGTGAGATGACTCTCCTCCGACACACTGGTGAGGATGACTCTCCTCCGACACACTGGTGAGGACGACTCTCCTCCGACACACTGGTGAGGATGACTCTCCTCCGACACACTGGTGAGGATGACTCTCCTCCGACACACTGGTGAGGACGACTCTCCTCCGACACACTGGTGAGGATGACTCTCCTCTGACACACTGGTGAGGAAGACTCTCCTCCGACACACTGGTGAGGATGACTCTCCTCCGACACACTGGTGAGGATGACTCTCCTCTGACACACTGGTGAGGATGACTCTCCTCCGACACACTGGTGAGGATGACTCTCCTCTGACACACTGGTGAGGATGACTCTCCTCTGACACACTGGTGAGGACGACTCTCCTCTGACACACTGGTGAGGATGACTCTCCTCCGACACACTGGTGAGGATGACTCTCCTCCTCCGACACACTGGTGAGGATGACTCTCCTCTGACACACTGGTGAGGATGACTCTCCTCTGACACACTGGTGAGGATGACTCTCCTCTGACACACTGGTGAGGATGACTCTCCTCCGACACACTGGTGAGGATGACTCTCCTCTGACACACTGGTGAGGATGACTCTCCTCTGACACACTGGTGAGGATGACTCTCCTCTGACACACTGGTGAGGATGACTCTCCTCTGACACACTGGTGAGGATGACTCTCCTCTGACACACTGGTGAGGACGACTCTCCTCTGACACACTGGTGAGGATGACTCTCCTCTGACACACTGGTGAGGATGACTCTCCTCCGACACACTGGTGAGGATGACTCTCCTCTGACACACTGGTGAGGAAGACTCTCCTCTGACACACTGGTGAGGATGACTCTCCTCCGACACACTGGTGAGGATGACTCTCCTCTGACACACTGGTGAGGATGACTCTCCTCTGACACACTGGTGAGGACGACTCTCCTCTGACACACTGGTGAGGATGACTCTCCTCCGACACACTGGTGAGGATGACTCTCCTCCGACACACTGGTGAGGATGACTCTCCTCCGACACACTGGTGAGGATGACTCTCCTCCGACACACTGGTGAGGATGACTCTCCTCCTCCGACACACTGGTGAGGACGACTCTCCTCCGACACACTGGTGAGGATGACTCTCCTCTGACACACTGGTGAGGATGACTCTCCTCTGACACACACTGGTGAGGATGACTCTACTCTGACACACTGGTGAGGATGACTCTCCTCTGACACACTGGTGAGGATGACTCTCCTCCGACACACTGGTGAGGATGACTCTCCTCCTCCGACACACTGGTGAGGATGACTCTCCTCCTCCGACACACTGGTGAGGATGACTCTCCTCCGACACACTGGTGAGGATGACTCTCCTCTGACACACTGGTGAGGATGACTCTCCTCTGACACACTGGTGAGGATGACTCTCCTCCGACACACTGGTGAGGATGACTCTCCTCCGACACACTGGTGAGGATGACTCTCCTCCGACACACTGGTGAGGATGACTCTCCTCCGACACACTGGTGAGGACGACTCTCCTCCGACACACTGGTGAGGATGACTCTCCTCCTCCGACACACTGGTGAGATGATGACTCTCCTCCTCCGACACACTGGTGAGGACGACTCTCCTCCGACACACTGGTGAGGACGACTCTCCTCCGACACACTGGTGAGGACGACTCTCCTCCGACACACTGGTGAGGATGACTCTCCTCCGACACACTGGTGAGGACGACTCTCCTCCGACACACACTGGTGAGGATGACTCTCCTCCTCCGACACACTGGTGAGGATGACTCTCCTCCTCCGACACACTGGTGAGGATGACTCTCCTCTGACACACTGGTGAGGATGACTCTCCTCCTCCGACACACTGGTGAGGATGACTCTCCTCCTCCGACACACTGGTGAGGATGACTCTCCTCTGACACACTGGTGAGGATGACTCTCCTCCTCCGACACACTGGTGAGGATGACTCTCCTCCTCCGACACACTGGTGAGGATGACTCTCCTCTGACACACTGGTGAGGATGACTCTCCTCCGACACACTGGTGAGGACGACTCTCCTCTGACACACTGGTGAGGATGACTCTCCTCCTCCGACACACTGGTGAGGATGACTCTCCTCTGACACACTGGTGAGGATGACTCTCCTCCGACACACTGGTGAGGATGACTCTCCTCCGACACACTGGTGAGGATGACTCTCCTCTGACACACTGGTGAGGAAGACTCTCCTCCTCCGACACACTGGTGAGGACGACTCTCCTCTGACACACTGGTGAGGATGACTCTCCTCCGACACACTGGTGAGGATGACTCTCCTCCGACACACTGGTGAGGATGACTCTCCTCCTCCGACACACTGGTGAGGATGACTCTCCTCTGACACACTGGTGAGGATGACTCTCCTCCGACACACTGGTGAGGATGACTCTCCTCCGACACACTGGTGAGGACGACTCTCCTCCTCCGACACACTGGTGAGGATGACTCTCCTCTGACACACTGGTGAGGATGACTCTCCTCTGACACACTGGTGAGGATGACTCTCCTCCTCCGACACACTGGTGAGGATGACTCTCCTCCGACACACTGGTGAGGATGACTCTCCTCCGACACACTGGTGAGGATGACTCTCCTCCTCCGACACACTGGTGAGGATGACTCTCCTCTGACACACTGGTGAGGATGACTCTCCTCTGACACACTGGTGAGGACGACTCTCCTCTGACACACTGGTGAGGATGACTCTCCTCTAACACACTGGTGAGGATGACTCTCCTCCGACACACTGGTGAGGATGACTCTCCTCCTCCGACACACTGGTGAGGATGACTCTCCTCTGACACACTGGTGAGGATGACTCTCCTCTGACACACTGGTGAGGATGACTCTCCTCCTCCGACACACTGGTGAGGATGACTCTCCTCCGACACACTGGTGAGATGACTCTCCTCCGACACACTGGTGAGGATGACTCTCCTCCTCCGACACACTGGTGAGGATGACTCTCCTCTGACACACTGGTGAGGATGACTCTCCTCTGACACACTGGTGAGGACGACTCTCCTCTGACACACTGGTGAGGATGACTCTCCTCTGACACACTGGTGAGGATGACTCTCCTCCGACACACTGGTGAGGATGACTCTCCTCTGACACACTGGTGAGGACGACTCTCCTCCGACACACTGGTGAGGATGACTCTCCTCCGACACACTGGTGAGGATGACTCTCCTCTGACACACTGGTGAGGATGACTCTCCTCTGACACACTGGTGAGGACGACTCTCCTCTGACACACTGGTGAGAGGATGACTCTCCTCCGACACACTGGTGAGGATGACTCTCCTCTGACACACTGGTGAGGATGACTCTCCTCCGACACACTGGTGAGGATGACTCTCCTCCGACACACTGGTGAGGATGACTCTCCTCCGACACACTGGTGAGGATGACTCTCCTCCTCCGACACACTGGTGAGGATGACTCTCCTCCGACACACTGGTGAGGATGACTCTTCTCTGACACACACTGGTGAGGACGACTCTACTCTGACACACTGGTGAGGATGACTCTCCTCCGACACACTGGTGAGGATGACTCTCCTCTGACACACTGGTGAGGATGACTCTCCTCTGACACACTGGTGAGGACGACTCTACTCTGACACACTGGTGAGGATGACTCTCCTCCGACACACACTGGTGAGGATGACTCTCCTCCGACACACTGGTGAGGATGACTCTCCTCTGACACACTGGTGAGGATGACTCTCCTCCGACACACTGGTGAGGATGACTCTCCTCCTCCGACACACTGGTGAGGATGACTCTCCTCACGACACACTGGTGAGGACGACTCTCCTCCGACACACTGGTGAGGATGACTCTCCTCCGACACACTGGTGAGGATGACTCTCCTCCTCCGACACACTGGTGAGGATGACTCTCCTCCGACACACTGGTGAGGATGACTCTCCTCTGACACACACTGGTGAGGACGACTCTACTCTGACACACTGGTGAGGATGACTCTCCTCTGACACACTGGTGAGGATGACTCTCCTCCGACACACTGGTGAGGATGACTCTCCTCCGACACACTGGTGAGGATGACTCTCCTCCGACACACTGGTGAGGATGACTCTCCTCCGACACACTGGTGAGGATGACTCTCCTCTGACACACTGGTGAGGAAGACTCTCCTCCGACACACACTGGTGAGGATGACTCTCCTCCGACACACTGGTGAGGATGACTCTCCTCTGACACATTGGTGAGGATGACTCTCCTCTGACACACTGGTGAGGACGACTCTCCTCCGACACACTGGTGAGGATGACTCTCCTCCGACACACTGGTGAGGATGACTCTCCTCTGACACACTGGTGAGGATGACTCTCCTCTGACACACTGGTGAGGATGACTCTCCTCTGACACACTGGTGAGGACGACTCTCCTCTGACACACTGGTGAGGATGACTCTCCTCTGACACACTGGTGAGGATGACTCTCCTCCTCTGACACACTGGTGAGGATGACTCTCCTCTGACACACTGGTGAGGATGACTCTCCTCTGACAAACTGGTGAGGATGACTCTCCTCCGACACACTGGTGAGATGACTCTCCTCCGACACACTGGTGAGGACGACTCTCCTCTGACACACTGGTGAGGATGACTCTCCTCCGACACACTGGTGAGGACGACTCTCCTCTGACACACTGGTGAGGATGACTCTCCTCCTCCGACACACTGGTGAGGATGACTCTCCTCCGACACACTGGTGAGGATGACTCTCCTCTGACACACTGGTGAGGACGACTCTCCTCTGACACACTGGTGAGGATGACTCTCCTCTGACACACTGGTGAGGATGACTCTCCTCCGACACACTGGTGAGGATGACTCTCCTCTGACACACTGGTGAGGATGACTCTCCTCCTCCGACACACTGGTGAGGATGACTCTCCTCCTCCGACACACTGGTGAGGATGACTCTCCTCCTCCGACACACTGGTGAGATGACTCTCCTCCTCCGACACACTGGTGAGATGACTCTCCTCCTCCGACACACTGGTGAGGATGACTCTCCTCTGACACACTGGTGAGGATGACTCTCCTCTGACACACTGGTGAGGATGACTCTCCTTCGACACACTGGTGAGGATGACTCTCCTCCGACACACTGGTGAGGATGACTCTCTTCTGACACACTGGTGAGAATGACTCTCCTCCGACACACTGGTGAGGATGACTCTCCTCCGACACACTGGTGAGGATGACTCTCCTCCGACACACTGGTGAGGAAGACTCTCCTCCGACACACTGGTGAGTATGACTCTCCTCCTCTGACACACTGGTGAGGACGACTCTCCTCCTCTGACACACTGGTGAGGATGACTCTCCTCTGACACACTGGTGAGGAAGACTCTCCTCCTCTGACACACTGGTGAGGATGACTCTCCTCCTCTGACACACTGGTGAGGATGACTCTCCTCTGACACACTGGTGAGGAAGACTCTCCTCCTCTGACACACTGGTGAGGATGACTCTCCTCTGACACACTGGTGAGGATGACTCTCCTCCGACACACTGGTGAGGAAGACTCTCCTCCGACACACTGGTGAGGATGACTCTCCTCCGACACACTGGTAAGGATGACTCTCCTCCGACACACTGGTGAGGATGACTCTCCTCCGACACACTGGTGAGGATGACTCTCCTCCGACACACTGGTGAGGATGACTCTCCTCCGACACACTGGTGAGGAAGACTCTCCTCCGACACACTGGTGAGGATGACTCTCCTCCGACACACTGGTGAGGAAGACTCTCCTCTGACACACTGGTGAGGACGACTCTCCTCCAACACACTGGTGAGGACGACTCTCCTCCGACACACTGGTGAGGATGACTCTCCTCTGACACACTGGTGAGGACGACTCTCCTCCGACACACTGGTGAGGAAGACTCTCCTCCGACACACTGGTGAGGATGACTCTCCTCCGACACACTGGTGAGGAAGACTCTCCTCTGACACACTGGTGAGGACGACTCTCCTCCGACACACTGGTGAGGACGACTCTCCTCCGACACACTGGTGAGGACGACTCTCCTCCGACACACTGGTGAGGATGACTCTCCTCTGACACACTGGTGAGGACGACTCTCCTCCGACACACTGGTGAGGATGACTCTCTCCTCCGACACACTGGTGAGGATGACTCCCCTCCTCCGACACACTGGTGAGGATGACTCTCCTCTGACACACTGGTGAGGATGACTCTCCTCCGACACACTGGTGAGGAAGACTCTCCTCCGACACACTGGTGAGGATGACTCTCCTCCGACACACTGGTGAGGAAGACTCTCCTTCGACACACTGGTGAGGATGACTCTCCTCTGACACACTGGTGAGGACGACTCTCCTCTGACACACTGGTGAGGATGACTCACCTCCTCCGACACACTGGTGAGGATGACTCTCCTCTGACACACTGGTGAGGAAGACTCTCCTCCGACACACTGGTGAGGATGACTCTCCTCTGACACACTGGTGAGGATGACTCTCCTCTGACACACTGGTGAGGATGACTCTCCTCCGACACACTGGTGAGGATGTTCTCCTCTGACACACTGGTGAGGATGACTCTCCTCCGACACACTGGTGAGGATGACTCTCCTCCTCCGACACACTGGTGAGGATGACTCTCCTCCGACACACTGGTGAGGAAGACTCTCCTCCGACACACTGGTGAGGACGACTCTCCTCCGACACACTGGTGAGGACGACTCTCCTCCTCCGACACACTGGTGAGGACGACTCTCCTCCGACACACTGGTGAGGATGACTCACCTCTGACACACTGGTGAGGACGACTCTCCTCCTCTGACACACTGGTGAGGATGACTCTCCTCTGACACACTGGTGAGGATGACTCTCCTCTGACACACTGGTGAGGATGACTCTCCTCCTCCGACACACTGGTGAGGATGACTCTCCTCTGACACACTGGTGAGGATGACTCTCCTCTGACACACTGGTGAGGATGACTCTCCTCCGACACACTGGTGAGGATGACTCTCCTCTGACACACTGGTGAGGAAGACTCTCCTCTGACACACTGGTGAGGATGACTCTCCTCCGACACACTGGTGAGGATGACTCTCCTCTGACACACTGGTGAGGATGACTCTCCTCCGACACACTGGTGAGGACGACTCTCCTCTGACACACTGGTGAGGATGACTCTCCTCTGACACACTGGTGAGGATGACTCTCCTCCTCCGACACACTGGTGAGGATGACTCTCCTCTGACACACTGGTGAGGATGACTCTCCTCTGACACACTGGTGAGGACGACTCTCCTCTGACACACTGGTGAGGATGACTCTCCTCCGACACACTGGTGAGGATGACTCTCCTCTGACACACTGGTGAGGATGACTCTCCTCTGACACACTGGTGAGGATGACTCTCCTCCGACACACTGGTGAGGATGACTCTCCTCTGACACACTGGTGAGGATGACTCTCCTCTGACACACTGGTGAGGACGACTCTCATCTGACACACTGGTGAGGATGACTCTCCTCTGACACACTGGTGAGGATGACTCTCCTCCGACACACTGGTGAGGATGACTCTCCTCTGACACACTGGTGAGGACGACTCTCCTCTGACACACTGGTGAGGATGACTCTCCTCCGACACACTGGTGAGATGACTCTCCTCTGACACACTGGTGAGGATGACTCTCCTCTGACACACTGGTGAGGACGACTCTCCTCTGACACACTGGTGAGGATGACTCTCCTCCGACACACTGGTGAGGACGACTCTCCTCCGACACACTGGTGAGGATGACTCTCCTCCGACACACTGGTGAGGATGACTCTCCTCCTCCGACACACTGGTGAGGATGACTCTCCTCCTCCGACACACTGGTGAGGATGACTCTCCTCCGACACACTGGTGAGGATGACTCTCCTCTGACACACTGGTGAGGATGACTCTCCTCTGACACACTGGTGAGGACGACTCTACTCTGACACACTGGTGAGGATGACTCTCCTCTGACACACTGGTGAGATGACTCTCCTCCGACACACTGGTGAGATGACTCTCCTCCTCCGACACACTGGTGAGATGACTCTCCTCCTCCGACACACTGGTGAGGATGACTCTCCTCCGACACACTGGTGAGGATGACTCTCCTCTGACACACTGGTGAGGATGACTCTCCTCTGACACACTGGTGAGGATGACTCTCCTCCGACACACTGGTGAGGATGACTCTCCTCCGACACACTGGTGAGGATGACTCTCCTCCGACACACTGGTGAGGATGACTCTCCTCCGACACACTGGTGAGGATGACTCTCCTCTGACACACTGGTGAGGATGACTCTCCTCTGACACACTGGTGAGGATGACTCTCCTCTGACACACTGGTGAGGATGACTCTCCTCTGACACACTGGTGAGGATGATTCTCCTCCGACACACTGGTGAGGAAGACTCTCCTCTGACACACTGGTGAGGATGACTCTCCTCCGACACACTGGTGAGGATGACTCTCCTCCGACACACTGGTGAGGACGACTCTCCTCCGACACACTGGTGAGGATGACTCTCCTCCTCCGACACACTGGTGAGGATGACTCTCCTCCTCCGACACACTGGTGAGGACGACTCTCCTCCGACACACTGGTGAGACGACTCCCCTCCGACACACTGGTGAGGATGACTCTCCTCCTCCGACACACTGGTGAGGATGACTCTCCTCTGACACACTGGTGAGGATGACTCTCCTCCTCCGACACACTGGTGAGGATGACTCTCCTCCTCCGACACACTGGTGAGGATGACTCTCCTCTGACACACTGGTGAGGATGACTCTCCTCCGACACACTGGTGAGGATGACTCTCCTCCGACACACTGGTGAGGACGACTCTCCTCTGACACACTGGTGAGGATGACTCTCCTCTGACACACTGGTGAGGATGACTCTCCTCCGACACACTGGTGAGGATGACTCTCCTCCTCCGACACACTGGTGAGGATGACTCTCCTCTGACACACTGGTGAGGAAGACTCTCCTCCGACACACTGGTGAGGATGACTCTCCTCCGACACACTGGTGAGGATGACTCTCCTCCTCCGACACACTGGTGAGGATGACTCTCCTCTGACACACTGGTGAGGATGACTCTCCTCTGACACACTGGTGAGGACGACTCTCCTCTGACACACTGGTGAGGATGACTCTCCTCCGACACACTGGTGAGGATGACTCTCCTCTGACACACTGGTGAGGACGACTCTCCTCCGACACACTGGTGAGGATGACTCTCCTCCGACACACTGGTGAGGATGACTCTCCTCTGACACACTGGTGAGGATGACTCTCCTCTGACACACTGGTGAGGACGACTCTCCTCTGACACACTGGTGAGGATGACTCTCCTCCGACACACTGGTGAGGATGACTCTCCTCCTCCGACACACTGGTGAGGATGACTCTCCTCTGACACACTGGTGAGGATGACTCTCCTCTGACACACTGGTGAGGACGACTCTCCTCTGACACACTGGTGAGGATGACTCTCCTCCGACACACTGGTGAGGATGACTCTCCTCTGACACACTGGTGAGGATGACTCTCCTCCGACACACTGGTGAGGATGACTCTCCTCCTCCGACACACTGGTGAGGATGACTCTCCTCCTCCGACACACTGGTGAGGATGACTCTCCTCCGACACACTGGTGAGGATGACTCTCCTCCGACACACTGGTGAGGATGACTCTCCTCCTCCGACACACTGGTGAGGATGACTCTCCTCCTGACACACTGGTGAGGATGACTCTCCTCTGACACACACTGGTGAGGACGACTCTACTCTGACACACTGGTGAGGATGACTCTCCTCTGACACACTGGTGAGGATGACTCTCCTCCGACACACTGGTGAGGATGACTCTCCTCTGACACACTGGTGAGGATGACTCTCCTCTGACACACTGGTGAGGACGACTCTACTCTGACACACTGGTGAGGATGACTCTCCTCCGACACACACTGGTGAGGATGACTCTCCTCCGACACACTGGTGAGGATGACTCTCCTCTGACACACTGGTGAGGATGACTCTCCTCCGACACACTGGTAAGGATGACTCTCCTCCTCCGACACACTGGTGAGGATGACTCTCCTCCGACACACTGGTGAGGATGACTCTCCTCCGACACACTGGTGAGGATGACTCTCCTCCGACACACTGGTGAGGATGACTCTCCTCCTCCGACACACTGGTGAGGATGACTCTCCTCCGACACACTGGTGAGGATGACTCTCCTCTGACACACACTGGTGAGGACGACTCTACTCTGACACACTGGTGAGGATGACTCTCCTCTGACACACTGGTGAGGATGACTCTCCTCCGACACACTGGTGAGGATGACTCTCCTCCGACACACTGGTGAGGATGACTCTCCTCCGACACACTGGTGAGGATGACTCTCCTCCGACACACTGGTGAGGATGACTCTCCTCTGACACACTGGTGAGGAAGACTCTCCTCCGACACACACTGGTGAGGATGACTCTCCTCCGACACACTGGTGAGGATGACTCTCCTCCGACACACTGGTGAGGATGACTCTCCTCTGACACACTGGTGAGGATGACTCTCCTCCGACACACTGGTGAGGATGACTCTCCTCCGACACACTGGTGAGGATGACTCTCCTCTGACACACTGGTGAGGATGACTCTCCTCTGACACATTGGTGAGGATGACTCTCCTCTGACACACTGGTGAGACGACTCTCCTCCGACACACTGGTGAGGATGACTCTCCTCCGACACACTGGTGAGGATGACTCTCCTCTGACACACTGGTGAGGATGACTCTCCTCTGACACACTGGTGAGGATGACTCTCCTCTGACACACTGGTGAGGATGACTCTCCTCTGACACACTGGTGAGGATGACTCTCCTCTGACACACTGGTGAGGATGACTCTCCTCCTCTGACACACTGGTGAGGATGACTCTCCTCTGACACACTGGTGAGGATGACTCTCCTCTGACACACTGGTGAGGATGACTCTCCTCCGACACACTGGTGAGGATGACTCTCCTCCGACACACTGGTGAGGACGACTCTCCTCTGACACACTGGTGAGGATGACTCTCCTCTGACACACTGGTGAGGACGACTCTCCTCTGACACACTGGTGAGGATGACTCTCCTCCGACACACTGGTGAGGATGACTCTCCTCTGACACACTGGTGAGGACGACTCTCCTCTGACACACTGGTGAGGATGACTCTCCTCTGACACACTGGTGAGGATGACTCTCCTCCGACACACTGGTGAGGACGACTCTCCTCTGACACACTGGGTGAGGATGACTCTCCTCCTCCGACACACTGGTGAGGATGACTCTCCTCCTCCGACACACTGGTGAGGATGACTCTCCTCCTCCGACACACTGGTGAGGATGACTCTCCTCCTCCGACACACTGGTGAGGATGACTCTCCTCCTCCGACACACTGGTGAGGATGACTCTCCTCTGACACTGGTGAGGATGACTCTCCTCTGACACACTGGTGAGGATGACTCTCCTCCGACACACTGGTGAGGAAGACTCTCCTCCGACACACTGGTGAGGACGACTCTCCTCCGACACACTGGTGAGGATGACTCTCCTCTGACACACTGGTGAGGATGACTCTCTCCGACACACTGGTGAGGATGACTCTCCTCCGACACACTGGTGAGGATGACTCTCCTCCGACACACTGGTGAGGATGACTCTCCTCCGACACACTGGTGAGGAAGACTCTACTGACACACTGGTGAGGATGACTCTCCTCCTCCGACACACTGGTGAGATGACTCTCCTCTGACACACTGGTGAGACGACTCTCCTCCTCTGACACACTGGTGAGGATGACTCTCCTCCTCCGACACACTGGTGAGGATGACTCTCCTCTGACACACTGGTAAGGATGACTCTCCTCCTCCGACACACTGGTGAGGATGACTCTCCTCTGACACACTGGTGAGGATGACTCTCCTCCGACACACTGGTGAGGAAGACTCTCCTCCGACACACTGGTGAGGATGACTCTCTCCGACACACTGGTGAGGATGACTCTCCTCCGACACACTGGTGAGGATGACTCTCCTCCGACACACTGGTGAGGATGACTCTCCTCCGACACACTGGTGAGGATGACTCTCCTCCGACACACTGGTGAGGAAGACTCTCCTCCGACACACTGGTGAGGATGACTCTCCTCCGACACACCGGTGAGGAAGACTCTCCTCTGACACACTGGTGAGGATGACTCTCCTCTGACACACTGGTGAGGATGACTCTCCTCTGACACACTGGTGAGGATGACTCTCCTCTGACACACTGGTGAGGATGACTCTCCTCCGACACACTGGTGAGGATGACTCTCCTCCTCCGACACACTGGTGAGGATGACTCTCCTCTGACACACTGGTGAGGATGACTCTCCTCCGACACACTGGTGAGGATGACTCTCCTCCGACACACTGGTGAGGATGACTCTCCTCCTCCGACACACTGGTGAGATGACTCTCCTCTGACACACTGGTGAGGATGACTCTCCTCTGACACACTGGTGAGGATGACTCTCCTCCTCCGACACACTGGTGAGGATGACTCTCCTCCTCCGACACACTGGTGAGATGACTCTCCTCTGACACACTGGTGAGGATGACTCTCCTCCGACACACTGGTGAGGATGACTCTCCTCCTCCGACACACTGGTGAGGATGACTCTCCTCTGACACACTGGTGAGGACGACTCTCCTCTGACACACTGGTGAGGATGACTCTCCTCCGACACACTGGTGAGGATGACTCTCCTCTGACACACTGGTGAGGACGACTCTCCTCCGACACACTGGTGAGGATGACTCTCCTCCGACACACTGGTGAGGATGACTCTCCTCTGACACACTGGTGAGGATTACTCTCCTCTGACACACTGGTGAGGACGACTCTCCTCTGACACACTGGTGAGGATGACTCTCCTCCGACACACTGGTGAGGATGACTCTCCTCCTCCGACACACTGGTGAGGATGACTCTCCTCTGACACACTGGTGAGGATGACTCTCCTCTGACACACTGGTGAGGACGACTCTTCTCTGACACACTGGTGAGATGACTCTCCTCCGACACACTGGTGAGGATGACTCTCCTCTGACACACTGGTGAGGATGACTCTCCTCCGACACACTGGTGAGGATGACTCTCCTCCGACACACTGGTGAGGATGACTCTCCTCCGACACACTGGTGAGGATGACTCTCCTCCTCCGACACACTGGTGAGGATGACTCTCCTCCGACACACTGGTGAGGATGACTCTCCTCTGACACACTGGTGAGGACGACTCTACTCTGACACACTGGTGAGGATGACTCTCCTCTGACACACTGGTGAGATGACTCTCCTCCGACACACTGGTGAGGATGACTCTCCTCCTCCGACACACTGGTGAGGATGACTCTCCTCCTCCGACACACTGGTGAGGATGACTCTCCTCTGACACACTGGTGAGGACGACTCTCCTCTGACACACTGGTGAGGATGACTCTCCTCTGACACACTGGTGAGGATGACTCTCCTCCGACACACTGGTGAGGACGACTCTCCTCCGACACACTGGTGAGGAAGACTCTCCTCTGACACACTGGTGAGGATGACTCTCCTCCGACACACTGGTGAGGACGACTCTCCTCCGACACACTGGTGAGGACGACTCTCCTCCGACACACTGGTGAGGACGACTCTCCTCCTCCGACACACTGGTGAGGACGACTCTCCTCTGACACACTGGTGAGGATGACTCTCCTCCTCCGACACACTGGTGAGGATGACTCTCCTCTGACACACTGGTGAGGATGACTCTCCTCCGACACACTGGTGAGGATGACTCTCCTCTGACACACTGGTGAGGATGACTCTCCTCCTCCGACACACTGGTGAGGATGACTCTCCTCCGACACACTGGTGAGGACGACTCTCCTCTGACACACTGGTGAGGATGACTCTCCTCCGACACACTGGTGAGGATGACTCTCCTCCGACACACTGGTGAGGATGACTCTCCTCCTCCGACACACTGGTGAGGATGACTCTCCTCTGACACACTGGTGAGGATGACTCTCCTCCGACACACTGGTGAGGATGACTCTCCTCCGACACACTGGTGAGGATGACTCTCCTCCTCCGACACACTGGTGAGGATGACTCTCCTCTGACACACTGGTGAGGATGACTCTCCTCTGACACACTGGTGAGGATGACTCTCCTCCTCCGACACACTGGTGAGGATGACTCTCCTCCGACACACTGGTGAGGATGACTCTCCTCCGACACACTGGTGAGATGACTCTCCTCCTCCGACACACTGGTGAGGATGACTCTCCTCTGACACACTGGTGAGGATTACTCTCCTCTGACACACTGGTGAGGACGACTCTCCTCTGACACACTGGTGAGGATGACTCTCCTCCGACACACTGGTGAGGATGACTCTCCTCTGACACACTGGTGAGGACGACTCTCCTCCGACACACTGGTGAGGATGACTCTCCTCCGACACACTGGTGAGGATGACTCTCCTCTGACACACTGGTGAGGATGACTCTCCTCTGACACACTGGTGAGGACGACTCTCCTCTGACACACTGGTGAGGATGACTCTCCTCCGACACACTGGTGAGGATGACTCTCCTCCGACACACTGGTGAGGATGACTCTCCTCTGACACACTGGTGAGGATGACTCTCCTCTGACACACTGGTGAGGAAGACTCTCCTCTGACACACTGGTGAGGATGACTCTCCTCCGACACACTGGTGAGGATGACTCTCCTCTGACACACTGGTGAGGATGACTCTCCTCCGACACACTGGTGAGGATGACTCTCCTCCGACACACTGGTGAGGATGACTCTCCTCCGACACACTGGTGAGGATGACTCTCCTCCTCCGACACACTGGTGAGGATGACTCTCCTCCTCCGACACACTGGTGAGGATGACTCTCCTCCGACACACTGGTGAGGATGACTCTCCTCTGACACACACTGGTGAGGACGACTCTACTCTGACACACTGGTGAGGATGACTCTCCTCTGACACACTGGTGAGGATGACTCTCCTCCTCCGACACACTGGTGAGGATGACTCTCCTCCTCCGACACACTGGTGAGGATGACTCTCCTCCGACACACTGGTGAGGACGACTCTCCTCCGACACACTGGTGAGGATGACTCTCCTCCGACACACTGGTGAGGATGACTCTCCTCCGACACACTGGTGAGGATGACTCTCCTCTGACACACTGGTGAGGACGACTCTACTCTGACACACTGGTGAGGATGACTCTCCTCTGACACACTGGTGAGGATGACTCTCCTCCGACACACTGGTGAGGATGACTCTCCTCCGACACACTGGTGAGGATGACTCTCCTCCGACACACTGGTGAGGATGACTCTCCTCCGACACACTGGTGAGGATGACTCTCCTCTGACACACTGGTGAGGAAGACTCTCCTCCGACACACACTGGTGAGGATGACTCTCCTCCGACACACTGGTGAGGATGACTCTCCTCCGACACACTGGTGAGGATGACTCTCCTCTGACACACTGGTGAGGATGACTCTCCTCCGACACACTGGTGAGGATGACTCTCCTCCGACACACTGGTGAGGATGACTCTCCTCTGACACACTGGTGAGGATGACTCTCCTCTGACACACTGGTGAGGATGACTCTCCTCCGACACACTGGTGAGGATGACTCTCCTCTGACACACTGGTGAGGATGACTCTCCTCTGACACACTGGTGAGGATGACTCTCCTCTGACACACTGGTGAGGAAGACTCTCCTCCGACACACTGGTGAGGATGACTCTCCTCCGACACACTGGTGAGGATGACTCTCCTCTGACACACTGGTGAGGATGACTCTCCTCTGACACACTGGTGAGGATGACTCTCCTCTGACACACTGGTGAGGATGACTCTCCTCTGACACACTGGTGAGGATGACTCTCCTCTGACACACTGGTGAGGATGACTCTCCTCCTCTGACACACTGGTGAGGATGACTCTCCTCTGACACACTGGTGAGGAAGACTCTCCTCTGACACACTGGTGAGGATGACTCTCCTCCGACACACTGGTGAGGATGACTCTCCTCCGACACACTGGTGAGGAAGACTCTCCTCTGACACACTGGTGAGGATGACTCTCCTCCGACACACTGGTGAGGATGACTCTCCTCTGACACACTGGTGAGGATGACTCTCCTCTGACACACTGGTGAGGATGACTCTCCTCCGACACACTGGTGAGGATGACTCTCCTCCGACACACTGGTGAGGACGACTCTCCTCTGACACACTGGTGAGGATGACTCTCCTCTGACACACTGGTGAGGACGACTCTCCTCTGACACACTGGTGAGGATGACTCTCCTCTGACACACTGGTGAGGACGACTCTCCTCTGACACACTGGTGAGGATGACTCTCCTCCTCCGACACACTGGTGAGGATGACTCTCCTCCTCCGACACACTGGTGAGGATGACTCTCCTCCTCCGACACACTGGTGAGGATGACTCTCCTCCTCCGACACACTGGTGAGGATGACTCTCCTCCTCCGACACACTGGTGAGGATGACTCTCCTCCTCTGACACACTGGTGAGGAAGACTCTCCTCCGACACACACTGGTGAGGACGACTCTCCTCCGACACACTGGTGAGGACGACTCTCCTCTGACACACTGGTGAGGATGACTCTCCTCCTCTGACACACTGGTGAGGATGACTCTCCTCTGACACACTGGTGAGGATGACTCTCCTCTGACACACTGGTGAGGACGACTCTCCTCTGACACACTGGTGAGGACGACTCTCCTCTGACACACTGGTGAGGACGACTCTCCTCTGACACACTGGTGAGGAAGACTCTCCTCTGACACACTGGTGAGGACGACTCTCCTCTGACACACTGGTGAGGATGACTCTCCTCTGACACACTGGTGAGGATGACTCTCCTCTGACACACTGGTGAGGATGACTCTCCTCTGACATACTGGTGAGGAAGACTCTCCTCCGACACACTGGTGAGGACGACTCTCCTCCGACACACTGGTGAGGATGACTCTCCTCTGACACACTGGTGAGGATGACTCTCCTCCGACACACTGGTGAGGATGACTCTCCTCCGACACACTTGTGAGGATGACTCTCCTCCGACACACTGGTGAGGATGACTCTCCTCCGACACACTGGTGAGGAAGACTCTCCTCCTCTGACACACTGGTGAGGATGACTCTCCTCCTCCGACACACTGGTGAGGATGACTCTCCTCCTCCGACACACTGGTGAGGATGACTCTCCTCTGACACACTGGTGAGGATGACTCTCCTCCGACACACTGGTGAGGATGACTCTCCTCTGACACACTGGTGAGGACGACTCTCCTCCTCTGACACACTGGTGAGGATGACTCTCCTCCTCCGACACACTGGTGAGGATGACTCTCCTCTGACACACTGGTGAGGATGACTCTCCTCCTCCGACACACTGGTGAGGATGACTCTCCTCTGACACACTGGTGAGGATGACTCTCCTCCGACACACTGGTGAGGAAGACTCTCCTCCGACACACTGGTGAGGATGACTCTCCTCCGACACACTGGTGAGGATGACTCTCCTCCGACACACTGGTGAGGATGACTCTCCTCCGACACACTGGTGAGGATGACTCTCCTCCGACACACTGGTGAGGATGACTCTCCTCCGACACACTGGTGAGGATGACTCTCCTCCGACACACTTGTGAGGATGACTCTCCTCTGACACACTGGTGAGGAAGACTCTCCTCTGACACACTGGTGAGGATGACTCTCCTCTGACACACTGGTGAGGATGACTCTCCTCCTCCGACACACTGGTGAGGATGACTCTCCTCTGACACACTGGTGAGGATGACTCTCCTCCGACACACTGGTGAGGAAGACTCTCCTCCGACACACTGGTGAGGATGACTCTCCTCCGACACACTGGTGAGGATGACTCTCCTCCGACACACTGGTGAGGATGACTCTCCTCCGACACACTGGTGAGGATGACTCTCCTCCGACACACTGGTGAGGATGACTCTCCTCCGACACACTGGTGAGGAAGACTCTCCTCCGACACACTGGTGAGGATGACTCTCCTCCGACACACTGGTGAGGATGACTCTCCTCCGACACACACTGGTGAGGATGACTCTCCTCCGACACACTGGTGAGGATGACTCTCCTCCGACACACTGGTGAGGAAGACTCTCCTCCGACACACTGGTGAGGAAGACTCTCCTCCGACACACTGGTGAGGAAGACTCTCCTCCGACACACTGGTGAGGATGACTCTCCTCCTCTGACACACTGGTGAGGATGACTCTCCTCCGACACACTGGTGAGGAAGACTCTCCTCCGACACACTGGTGAGGATGACTCTCCTCCGACACACTGGTGAGGATGACTCTCCTCCGACACACTGGTGAGGATGACTCTCCTCTGACACACTGGTGAGGATGACTCTCCTCTGACACACTGGTGAGGATGACTCTCCTCCGACACACTGGTGAGGAAGACTCTCCTCCGACACACTGGTGAGATGACTCTCCTCCGACACACTGGTGAGGATGACTCTCCTCTGACACACTGGTGAGGATGACTCTCCTCCGACACACACTGGTGAGGACGACTCTCCTCCGACACACTGGTGAGGACGACTCTCCTCCGACACACTGGTGAGGA
>NC_068427.1:52488154-52555081 GCF_023373465.1 Oncorhynchus keta
TCAGGCAGGATGGGGGGTTGGTAACAGGCAGGATGGGGGGTTGGTAAGAGGCAGGATGGGGGTTGCTAACAGGGGGGGGGGGGTTGGTAAGAGGAAGGGTGGGGGTTGGTAACAGGGGGTGGGGGGTTGGTAACAGGGGGTGGGGGTGTTGGTGACAGGCAGGATGGGGGGTTGGTAACAGGGGAGTGTGGGAGGTTGGTAACAGGCAGGATAGGGGGTTGGTAACACGGGGGTGGGGGCACTCACTACATTAAGTCCCTCTGGATAAGAGTGTCTGCTACATGGCGTAAAGGTAAACATTTAAATGTATTAACGAGCTGTACGTGCTAACGAGCTGTACGTGCTAACGAGCTATACGTGCCAATGAGCTATATGTGCTAACGAGCTATACGTGCTAACGAGCTATACATGCTAATGAGCTATATGTGCTAACGAGCTATACGTGCTAACGAGCTATATGTGCTAACGAGCTATATGTGCTAACGAGCTATACGTGCTAACGAGCTATACGTGCTAACGAGCTAGTCCAACCTCAAAACATAAATGGAAAAACGAAAGCCTCTAACACACCTTCTCTAGAAAATAATATACATATCCTATATTTTCGTTGTACAAGTTTGCGCTCTACCAACGGAAAACATCTTCCATCTCACAACATAATCAACTGTGTGTTGCTACTTATGCGTCGCCTTCTCCAATATACACACCCTGCTTCTACTTTTCTATCAGCAATCAAATATAAGACATGAACACACATTTATATTTCAAGGTTGGACATTTAGTTACTTTAACACATGGGGCGCACCGATGGGTGTCACCTCGTTAGTCAGTATGTGTTTCACCTGTGCTGGTTTGTCATCTCGTTAGTGGGAAGGCGTTTCACCTGTGCTGGCCCAGTTGCTATTTAACAGTGTCTGGTCCAGTGCTCCAGTTGTTTTGAGAAATGTGGGAAGTTCAACAACATTAGTTGTCTTACGAGATGTGGGAAGGTCAACACCTTTAGTTGTCTCTAGATGTGGGAAGGTCAACACTTAGTTGTCTTGATAAATGTGGAGGGTCAACTCCTTTAGTTGTATTGATAGATGTGGAGGGTCGACACCTTTAGTCGTCTCTAGATGTTGAGGTCAACTCCTTTAGTTCTCTTGATAGATGTGGGATGATCAACACCTTTAGTTGTCTTGAGAGATGTGGGAATGTCAACACCTTTAGTTGTCTTGAGAGATGTGGAGGGTCGACACCTTTAGTCGACTCTAGATGTTGAGGTCAACTCCTTTAGTTCTCTTGATAGATGTGGAGGGTCAACTCATTTAGTTGTCTTGAGAGATGTGGGAAGGTCAACACTTAGTTGTCTTGATAGATGTGGAGGGTCAACTCCTTTAGTTGTCTTGATAGATGTGATAAGGTCAACACTTAGTTGTCTTGATAGATGTGGAGGGTCAACTCCTTTAGTTGTCTTGATAAATGTGGGAAGGTCAACACCTTTAGTTGTCTTGATAGATGTGGGAAGGTCAACACTTAGTTGTCTTGATAGATGTGGATGGTCAACACCTTTAGTTGTCTTGATAGATGTGGGAAGGTCAACACTTAGTTGTCTTGATAGATGTGGAGGGTCAACTCCTTTAGTTGTCTTGATAGATGTGGGAAGGTCAACACTTAGTTGTCTTGATAGATGTGGAGGGTCAACTCCTTTAGTTGTCTTGATAGATGTGGGAATGTCAACACCTTTAGTTGTCTTGATAGATGTGGAGGGTCAACTCCTTTAGTTGTCTTGATAGATGTGGGAAGGTCAACACTTAGTTGTCTTGATAGATGTGGAGGGTCAACACCTTTAATTGTCTTGATAGATGTGGGAAGGTCAACACTTAGTTGTCTTGATAGATGTGGGAAGGTCAACACTTAGTTGTCTTGATAGATGTGGAGGGTCAACTCCTTTAGTTGTCTTGATAGATGTGGGAAGGTCAACACTTAGTTGTCTTGATAGATGTGGAGGGTCAACTCCTTTAGTTGTCTTGATAGATGTGGGAAGGTCAACACTTAGTTGTCTTGATAGATGTGGAGGGTCAACTCCTTTAGTTGTCTTGATAGATGTGAGAAGGTCAACACCTTTAGTTGTCTTGATAGATGTGGGAAGGTCAACACTTAGTTGTCTTGATAGATGTGGAGGGTCAACTCCTTTAGTTGTCTTGATAAATGTGGGAAGGTCAACACCTTTAGTTGTCTTGATAGGTGTGGGAAGGTCAACACTTAGTTGTCTTGATAGATGTGGAGGGTCAACTCCTGTAGTTGTCTTGATAAATGTGGGAAGGTCAACACCTTTAGTTGTCTTGATAGATGTGGGAAGGTCAACACCTTTAGTTGTCTTGATAGATGTGGAGGGTCAACACCTTTAGTTGTCTTGATAGATGTGGGAGGGTCAACACCTTTAGTTGTCTTGATAGATGTGGAGGGTCAACACCTTTAGTTGTCTTGATAGATGTGGGAAGGTCAACACTTAGTTGTCTTGATAGATGTGGAGGGTCAACACCTTTAGTTGTCTTGATAGATGTGTTAAGATCAACACTTAGTTGTCTTGATAGATGTGGGAAGGTCAACACTTAGTTGGTCCTTCTGTGGCTCAGTTGGTAGAGCATGGCGCTTGTAACGCCAGGGTAGTGGGTTCAATTCCCGGGACCACCCATACGTAGAATGTATGCACACATAAGTCGCTTTGGGTAAAAGCGTCAGCTAAATGGCATATATTATTATTATTATAGTTGTCTTGATAGATGTGGAGGGTCAACACCTTTAGTTGTCTTGATATATGTGGGAAGGTCAACACTTAGTTGTCTTGATAGATGTGGAGGGTCAACACCTTTAGTTGTCTTGATAGATGTGGAGGGTCAACACCTTTAGTTGTCTTGATAGATGTGGGAAGGTCAACACCTTTAGTTGTCTTGATAGATGTGGAGGGTCAACACCTTTAGTTGTCTTGATAGATGTGGGAAGGTCAACACTTAGTTGTCTTGATAGATGTGGAGGGTCAACACCTATAGTTGTCTTGATAGATGTGGAGGGTCAACACCTTTAGTTGTCTTGATAGATGTGGGAAGGTCAACACTTAGTTGTCTTGATAGATGTGGAGGGTCAACTCCTTTAGTTGTCTTGATAGATGTGGGAAGGTCAACACCTTTAGTTGTCTTGATAGATGTGGGAAGGTCAACACTTAGTTGTCTTGATAGATGTGGAGGGTCAACACCTTTAGTTGTCTTGATAGATGTGGGAAGGTCAACACTTAGTTGTCTTGATAGATGTGGGAAGGTCAACACTTAGTTGTCTTGATAGATGTGGAGGGTCAACTCCTTTAGTTGTCTTGATAGATGTGTGAAGATCAACACCTTTAGTTGTCTTGATAGATGTGGAGGGTGAACTCCTTTAGTTGTCTTGATAGATGTGGGAAGGTCAACACCTTTAGTTGTCTTAATAGATGTGGGAAGGTCAACACCTTTAGTTGTCTTGATAGATGTGGGAAGGTCAACACTTAGTTGTCTTGATAGATGTGGAGGGTCAACTCCTTTAGTTGTCTTGATAGATGTGGGAAGATCAACACTTAGTTGTCTTGATAGATGTGGAGGGTCAACTCCTTTAGTTGTCTTGATAGATGTGGAGGGTCAACACCTTTAGTTGTCTTGATAGATGTGGAGGGTCAACTCCTTTAGTTGTCTTGATAGATGTGGAGGGTCAACTCCTTTAGTTGTCTTGATAGATGTGTGAAGATCAACACCTTTAGTTGTCTTGATAGATGTGGGAAGGTCAACACCTTTAGTTGTCTTGATAGATGTGGAGGGTCAACTCCTTTAGTTGTCTTGATAGATGTGGAGGGTCAACTCCTTTAGTTGTCTTGATAGATGTGGAGGGTCAACTCCTTTAGTTGTCTTGATAGATGTGGAGGGTCAACACCTTTAGTTGTCTTGATAGATGTGGAGGGTCAACACCTTTAGTTGTCTTGATAGATGTGGAGGGTCAACACCTTTAGTTGTCTTGATAGATGTGGAGGGTCAACTCCTTTAGTTGTCTTGATAGATGTGGAGGGTCAACTCCTTTAGTTGTCTTGATAGATGTGGAGGGTCAACTCCTTTAGTTGTCTTGATAGATGTGGAGGGTCAACACCTTTAGTTGTCTTGATAGATGTGGAGGGTCAACTCCTTTAGTTGTCTTGATAGATGTGGAGGGTCAACACCTTTAGTTGTCTTGATAGATGTGGAGGGTCAACACCTTTAGTTGTCTTGATAGATGTGGAGGGTCAACTCCTTTAGTTGTCTTGATAGATGTGGAGGGTCAACTCCTTTAGTTGTCTTGATAGATGTGGAGGGTCAACTCCTTTAGTTGTCTTGATAGATGTGGAGGGTCAACACCTTTAGTTGTCTTGATAGATGTGGAGGGTCAACACCTTTAGTTGTCTTGATAGATGTGGAGGGTCAACTCCTTTAGTTGTCTTGATAGATGTGGAGGGTCAACTCCTTTAGTTGTCTTGATAGATGTGGAGGGTCAACTCCTTTAGTTGTCTTGATAGATGTGGGAAGGTCAACACCTTTAGTTGTCTTGATAGATGTGGGAAGGTCAACACCTTTAGTTGTCTTGATAGATGTGGGAAGGTCAACACTTAGTTGTCTTGATAGATGTGGAGGGTCAACTCCTTTAGTTGTCTTGATAGATGTGGGAAGATCAACACTTAGTTGTCTTGATAGATGTGGAGGGTCAACTCCTTTAGTTGTCTTGATAGATGTGGAGGGTCAACTCCTTTAGTTGTCTTGATAGATGTGGGAAGATCATCACTTAGTTGTCTTGATAGATGTGGAGGGTCAACTCCTTTAGTTGTCTTGATAGATGTGGAGGGTCAACTCCTTTAGTTGTCTTGATAGATGTGGAGGGTAAACTCCTTTAGTTGTCTTGATAGATGTGGGAAGATCATCACTTAGTTGTCTTGATAGATGTGGAGGGTCAACACCTTTAGTTGTCTTGATAGATGTGGGAAGGTCAACACTTAGTTGTCTTGATAGATGTGGAGGGTCAACTCCTTTAGTTGTCTTGATAGATGTGTGAAGATCAACACCTTTAGTTGTCTTGATAGATGTGGAGGGTGAACTCCTTTAGTTGTCTTGATAGATGTGGGAAGGTCAACACCTTTAGTTGTCTTGATAGATGTGGGAAGGTCAACACCTTTAGTTGTCTTGATAGATGTGGGAAGGTCAACACTTAGTTGTCTTGATAGATGTGGAGGGTCAACTCCTTTAGTTGTCTTGATAGATGTGGGAAGATCAACACTTAGTTGTCTTGATAGATGTGGAGGGTCAACTCCTTTAGTTGTCTTGATAGATGTGGAGGGTCAACACCTTTAGTTGTCTTGATAGATGTGGAGGGTCAACTCCTTTAGTTGTCTTGATAGATGTGGAGGGTCAACTCCTTTAGTTGTCTTGATAGATGTGTGAAGATCAACACCTTTAGTTGTCTTGATAGATGTGGGAAGGTCAACACCTTTAGTTGTCTTGATAGATGTGGAGGGTCAACACCTTTAGTTGTCTTGATAGATGTGGAGGGTCAACTCCTTTAGTTGTCTTGATAGATGTGGAGGGTCAACTCCTTTAGTTGTCTTGATAGATGTGGAGGGTCAACACCTTTAGTTGTCTTGATAGATGTGGAGGGTCAACACCTTTAGTTGTCTTGATAGATGTGGAGGGTCAACACCTTTAGTTGTCTTGATAGATGTGGAGGGTCAACTCCTTTAGTTGTCTTGATAGATGTGGAGGGTCAACACCTTTAGTTGTCTTGATAGATGTGGAGGGTCAACTCCTTTAGTTGTCTTGATAGATGTGGAGGGTCAACACCTTTAGTTGTCTTGATAGATGTGGAGGGTCAACTCCTTTAGTTGTCTTGATAGATGTGGAGGGTCAACACCTTTAGTTGTCTTGATAGATGTGGAGGGTCAACACCTTTAGTTGTCTTGATAGATGTGGAGGGTCAACTCCTTTAGTTGTCTTGATAGATGTGGAGGGTCAACTCCTTTAGTTGTCTTGATAGATGTGGAGGGTCAACTCCTTTAGTTGTCTTGATAGATGTGGAGGGTCAACACCTTTAGTTGTCTTGATAGATGTGGAGGGTCAACACCTTTAGTTGTCTTGATAGATGTGGAGGGTCAACTCCTTTAGTTGTCTTGATAGATGTGGAGGGTCAACTCCTTTAGTTGTCTTGATAGATGTGGAGGGTCAACTCCTTTAGTTGTCTTGATAGATGTGGGAAGGTCAACACCTTTAGTTGTCTTGATAGATGTGGGAAGGTCAACACCTTTAGTTGTCTTGATAGATGTGGGAAGGTCAACACTTAGTTGTCTTGATAGATGTGGAGGGTCAACTCCTTTAGTTGTCTTGATAGATGTGGGAAGATCAACACTTAGTTGTCTTGATAGATGTGGAGGGTCAACTCCTTTAGTTGTCTTGATAGATGTGGAGGGTCAACTCCTTTAGTTGTCTTGATAGATGTGGGAAGATCATCACTTAGTTGTCTTGATAGATGTGGAGGGTCAACTCCTTTAGTTGTCTTGATAGATGTGGAGGGTCAACTCCTTTAGTTGTCTTGATAGATGTGGAGGGTAAACTCCTTTAGTTGTCTTGATAGATGTGGGAAGATCATCACTTAGTTGTCTTGATAGATGTGGAGGGTCAACTCCTTTAGTTGTCTTGATAGATGTGGAGGGTCAACTCCTTTAGTTGTCTTGATAGATGTGGAGGGTCAACTCCTTTAGTTGTCTTGATAGATGTGGGAAGGTCAACACTTAGTTGTCTTGATAGATGTGGAGGGTCAACTCCTTTAGTTGTCTTGATAGATGTGTGAAGATCAACACCTTTAGTTGTCTTGATAGATGTGGAGGGTCAACTCCTTTAGTTGTCTTGATAGATGTGGGAAGGTCAACACCTTTAGTTGTCTTGATAGATGTGGGAAGGTCAACACCTTTAGTTGTCTTGATAGATGTGGGAAAGTCAACACCTTTAGTTGTCTTGATAGATGTGGAGGGTCAACTCCTTTAGTTGTCTTGATAGATGTGGGAAGGTCAACACCTTTAGTTGTCTTGATAGATGTGGGAAGGTCAACACCTTTAGTTGTCTTGATAGATGTGGAGGGTCAACTCCTTTAGTTGTCTTGATAGATGTGGGAAGGTCAACACTTAGTTGTCTTGATAATGTGGAGGGTCAACTCCTTTAGTTGTCTTGATAGATGTGGAGGGTCAACTCCTTTAGTTGTCTTGATAGATGTGGAGGGTCAACTCCTTTAGTTGTCTTGATAGATGTGTGAAGATCAACTCCGTGGGAGCTCATGTTGGGTGTTTTTCAGGTCCCAGTTGTTGTAACTCGTCAACGTTCAGTGGACACCCCCATGAGTGTCTTTCGGAAACTTGCCTAAAACCCCACCTGTTTGTTTTTGGTTGTTGTCAGTGACTCTTTGTGTGTTCCCTTATCTGTTTGAGTGAGATTTTGGTTTTCTTGGTGCGGAACGTAACAGAGGTAAGTGCTACCTTGAGTGATAGTCATTTGTTTCAGTTACCTTAGCTTGCTTGGGTACATCATTTTGGACATCTTGAAGCATTTGGGGACAACAGACTGGAATCAGGATGGGATTGAATATGGCTGTGAATACTCCAGCTCATATGCTCTGAGATTCCTTGTTAACATGCTTGAAATATCAACTCACGTCTGCCAACAGCGATAGAGACCACAAACCTCTTGACTAGTGGTGGGGGAGCCACCGTTGGTGGGTCGGTGTTTTTCGAGAAGCGACCCCATAAAAGGGGTTTATCTTGTCTGGGAGAGTGAGGTGTCTGTCTATAACGCAGTTGTTTACCAGACATACTAGCTTGTTTTGAAAGCATCTTACTTTTGGACTCAGTAATCCATGTTTTATTTCATATTTAGTAATCCCAACCTTCTGGCCCACCCCTCTCCTCAGACAGATGATACAACGCAAAAGGATTTTAGCTTTTGGTGATTTACTTTTGTCTGTGTGTGGATTGGGTCTTTGGACATGAGTTCAATGGATTCCACATCAGAATCGCACAATATATAGTCAGACCAGCTCGGCAATATAGATGATGGATCGCCTTTCGAAATCCCACAATGTGATTTGCTGATTTGTATCTGTGCTGATGTGATCTGTCAATCATGTGTCTGAAGCTGGAGAGACGTTCCGGTTCGAGAGTGGGTGGGTGGGTGGGTGGGGGGGGGATGTGTCACGCATGGTTCTCAGTCAGAGGCAGCTGTCAATCGTTGTCCCTGATTGAGAATCATACTTAGGTAGCTTGGTTTCACTTTTGAGTGGTGGGTGTTTTGTCTTCCGTGTCAGTGTTTGTTGCCACACGGGACTGTTTCGTTTATTCACGTTTATTGTTTTGTTTCAGTGTTCTGTCGCGTTATGATTAAACATTATGGACACTTACCACGCTGCGCATTGGTCCTCCGATCCTTCTCGCTACTCCTCCTCAGAAGAGGAGGACGAGAGTTACAGCGGGGAGAGAGACACACGATCTCCTTCCATTTGGCCCTTTGTTTCATCACAGCGCCATGTCATGTTTAAGCTGAACTACGACCTCACAGGGCTTCCCGTCATCAACGTTTAAACAGTTCGGGAGTCTAATCAAAGTTATCGTGGATTTGTGTCAGTCCAAACTGAGACAGATGGTTAACGAGTCTCTCTGCCTCTCAGAGGAGTCAGACCAGGCCAGGCAGTGTGTCAGACCAGGCTAGGGCAGGCAGTGTGTCAGTCCAAACTGAGACAGATGGTTAACGAGTCTCTCTGCCTCTCAGAGGAGTCAGACCAGGCCGGGCAGTGTGTCAGACCAGGCTAGGGCAGGCAGTGTGTCAGTCCAAACTGAGACAGATGGTTAACGAGTCTCTCTGCCTCTCAGAGGAGTCAGACCAGGCCGGGCAGTGTGTCAGACCAGGCCAGGCAGTGTGTCAGACCAGACTAGGGCAGGCAGTGTGTCAGTCCAAACTGAGACAGATGGTTAACGAGTCTCTCTGCCTCTCAGAGGAGTCAGACCAGGCCGGGCAGTGTGTCAGACCAGGCCAGGGCAGGCAGTGTGTCAGTCCAGGCCAGGGCAGGCAGTGTGTCAATCCAAACTGAGACAGATGGTTAACGAGTCTCTCTGCCTCTCAGAGGAGTCAGACCAGGCCAGGCAGTGTCTCTGACCAGGCCAGGTAGTGTGTCAGACCAGGCCGGGCAGTGTGTCAGACCAGGCCAGGGCAGGCAGTGTGTCAGTCCAAACTGAGACAGATGGTTAACGAGTCTCTCTGCCTCTCAGAGGAGTCAGACCAGGCCAGGCAGTGTGTCAGACCAGGCCAGGCAGTGTGTCAGACCAGGCCAGGCAGTGTGTCAGTCCAGGCCAGGGCAGGCAGTGTGTCAGACCAGGCCAGGCAGTGTGTCAGACCAGGCCAAGCCAGGCAGTGTCTCAGACCAGGCCAGGCCGGGCAGTGTCTCAGACCAGGCCAGGGCAGGCAGTGTGTCAGACCAGGCGAGGGCAGGCAGTGTGTCAGACCAGGCCAGGCAGTGTGTCAGACCAGGCCGGGCAGTGTGTCAGTCCAGGCCAGGGCAGGCAGTGTGTCAGACCAGGCCAGGGCAGGCAGTGTGTCAGACCAGGCCAGGCAGTGTGTCAGACCAGGCCAGGCAGTGTGTCAGACCAGGCCAGGCAGTATGTCAGACCAGGCCAGGCAGTGTGTCAGACCAGGCCAGGCAGTGTCTCAGACCAGGCCAGGCAGTGTGTCAGACCAGGCCAGGCAGTGTGTCAGACCAGGCCAGGCAGTGTGTCAGACCAGGCCAGGCAGTGTGTCAGACCAGGCCAGGCAGTATGTCAGACCAGGCCAGGCAGTGTGTCAGACCAGGCCAGGCAGTGTGTCAGACCAGGCCAGGCAGTATGTCAGACCAGGCCAGGCCTATACAAAGCTTCAGACCTACCTCAATTCACTATTCAATAAAACAATATGACCCACCAAACTCGTTCACAAGGATGGAACTCTGGAGGTGCCTCTAGTACCTACTGATCTAGTTAAATCCTTAACTCTGGAGATTCCTCTAGTACCTACTGATCTAGTTAAATCCTTAACTCTGGAGGATCCTCTAGTACCTACTGATCTAGTTACATCCTTAACTCTGGAGGATCCTCTAGTACCTACTGATCTTGTTACATCCTTAACTCTGGAGGATCCTCTAGTACCTACTGATCTAGTTACATCCTTAACTCTGGAGGATCCTAGTACCTACTGATCTAGTTACATCCTTAACTCTGGAGGATCCTCTAGTACCTACTGATCTAGTTAAATCCTTAACTCTGGAGGATCCTAGTACCTACTGATCTAGTTACATCCTTAACTCTGGAGGATCCTAGTACCTACTGATCTAGTTACATCCTTAACTCTGGTGGATCCTAGTACCTACTGATCTAGTTACATCCTTAACTCTGGAGGATCCTAGTACGTACTGATCTAGTTACATCCTTAACTCTGGAGGAATCTCTAGTACCTACTGATCTAGTTACATCCTTAACTCTGGAGGATCATCTAGTACCTACTGATCTAGTTACATCCTTAACTCTGGAGGATCCTCTAGTACCTACTGATCTAGTTACATCCTTAACTCTGGAGGATCCTCTAGTACCTACTGATCTAGTTACATCCTTAACTCTGGAGGATCCTCTAGTACCTACTGATCTAGTTACATCCTTAACTCTGGAGGATCCTCTAGTACCTACTGATCTAGTTACATCCTTAACTCTGGAGGATCCTCTAGTACCTACTGATCTAGTTAAATCCTTAACTCTGGAGGATCCTAGTACCTACTGATCTAGTTACATCCTTAACTCTGGAGGATCCTCTAGTACCTACTGATCTAGTTACATCCTTAACTCTGGAGGATCCTCTAGTACCTACTGATCTAGTTACATCCTTAACTCTGGAGGATCCTCTAGTACCTACTGATCTAGTTACATCCTTAACTCTGGAGGATCCTAGTACCTACTGATCTAGTTACATCCTTAACTCTGGAGGATCCTCTAGTACCTACTGATCTAGTTAAATCCTTAACTCTGGAGGATCCTAGTACCTACTGATCTAGTTACATCCTTAACTCTGGAGGATCCTAGTACCTACTGATCTAGTTACATCCTTAACTCTGGAGGATCCTAGTACCTACTGATCTAGTTACATCCTTAACTCTGGAGGATCCTAGTACGTACTGATCTAGTTACATCCTTAAATCTGGAGGATCCTAGTACCTACTGATCTAGTTACATCCTTAACTCTGGAGGATCATCTAGTACCTACTGATCTAGTTACATCCTTAACTCTGGAGGATCCTCTAGTACCTACTGATCTAGTTACATCCCTAACTCTGGAGGATCCTCTAGTACCTACTGATCTAGTTACATCCTTAACTCTGGAGGATCCTCTAGTACCTACTGATCTAGTTACATCCTTAACTCTGGAGGATCCTCTAGTACCTACTGATCTTTTTATTTTATTTTTTTATTTATTTATTTTTTCACCTTTATTTAACCAGGTAGGCTAGTTGAGAACAAGTTCTCATTTTCAACTGCGACCTGGCCAAGATAAAGCATAGCAGTGTGAACAGACAACACAGAGTTACACATGGAGTAAACAATTAGCAAGTCAATAACACAGTAGAAAAAATGGGCAGTCTATATACAATGTGTGCAAAAGGCATGAGGTAGGCGAATAATACAATTTTGCAGATTAACACTGGAGTGATAAATGATCAGATGGTCATGTACAGGTAGAGATATTGGTGTGCAAAAGAGCAGGAAAGTAAATAAATAAAAACAGTATAAAAACAGTATGGGAATGAGGTAGGTGAAAATGGATGAGCTATTTACCTATAGACTATGTAAAGCTGCAGCGATCGGTTAGCTGCTCGGATAGCTGATGTTTGAAGTTGGTGAGGGAGATAAAAGTCTCCAACTTCAGCGATTTTTGCAATTCGTTCCAGTCACAGGCAGCAGAGTACTGGAACGAAAGGCGGCCAAATGAGGTGTTGGCTTTAGGGATGATCAGTGAGATACACCTGCTGGAGCGCGTGCTACGGATGGGTGTTGCTATCGTGACCAGTGAACTGAGATAAGGCGGAGCTTTACCTAGCATGGACTTGTAGATGACCTGGAGCCAGTGGGTCTGGCGACGGATATGTAGTGAGGGCCAGCCGACTAGAGCATACAGGTCGCAGTGGTGGGTGGTATAAGGTGCTTTAGTGACCAAACGGATGGCACTGTGATAGACTGCATCCAGTTTGCTGAGTAGAGTGTTGGAAGCCATTTTGTAGATGACATCGCCGAAGTCGAGGATCGGTAGGATAGTCAGTTTTACTAGGGTAAGCTTGGCAGCGTGGGTGAAGGAGGCTTTGTTGCGGAATAGAAAGCCGACTCTTGATTTGATTTTTGATTGAAGATGTTTGATGTGAGTCTGGAAGGAGAGTTTGCAGTCTAGCCAGACACCTAGGTACTTATAGATGTCCACATATTCAAGGTCGGAACCATCCAGGGTGGTGATGCTAGTCGGGCATGCGGGTGCAGGCAGCGATCGGTTGAAAAGCATGCATTTGGTTTTACTCGCGTTTAAGAGCAGTTGGAGGCCACGGAAGGAGTGCTGTATGGCATTGAAGCTCGTTTGGAGGTTTGATAGCACAGTGTCCAATGACGGGCCGAAAGTATATAGAATGGTGTCGTCTGCATAGAGGTGGATCAGGGAATCGCCCGCAGCAAGAGCAACATCATTGATATATACAGAGAAAAGAGTCGGCCCGAGAATTGAACCCTGTGGCACCCCCATAGAGACTGCCAGAGGACCGGACAGCATGCCCTCCGATTTGACACACTGAACTCTGTCTGCAAAGTAATTGGTGAACCAGGCAAGGCAGTCATCCGAAAAACCGAGGCTGTTGATTCTGCCGATAAGAATATGGTGATTGACAGAGTCGAAAGCCTTGGCGAGGTCGATGAAGACGGCTGCACAGTACTGTCTTTTATCGATGGCGGTTATGATATCGTTTAGTACCTTGAGTGTGGCTGAGGTGCACCCGTGACCGGCTCGGAAACCAGATTGCACAGCGGAGAAGGTACGGTGGGATTCGAGATGGTCAGTGACCTGTTTGTTGACTTGGCTTTCGAAGACCTTAGATAGGCAGGGCAGGATGGATATAGGTCTATAGCAGTTTGGGTCCAGGGTGTCTCCCCCTTTGAAGAGGGGGATGACTGCGGCAGCTTTCAATCCTTGGGGGATCTCAGACGATATGAAAGAGAGGTTGAACAGGCTGGTAATAGGGGTTGCGACAATGGCGGCAGATGGTTTCAGAACGGGTCCAGATTGTCAAGCCCAGCTGATTTGTACGGGTCCAGGTTTTGCAGCTCTTTCAGAACATCTGCTATCTGGATTTGGGTAAAGGAGAACCTGGAGAGGCTTGGGTGAGGAACTACGGGGGGCGGAGCTGTTGGCCGAGGTTGGAGTAGCCAGGCGGAAGGCATGGCCAGCCGTTGAGAAGTGCTTATTGAAGTTTTCGATAATCATGGATTTATCGGTGGAGACCGTGTTTCCTAGCCTCAGTGCAGTGGGCAGCTGGGAGGAGGTGCTCTTGTTCTCCATGGACTTCACAGTGTCCCAGAACTTTTGGAGTTGGAGCTACAGGATGCAAACTTCTGCCTGAAGAAGCTGGCCTTAGCTTTCCTGACTGACTGCGTGTATTGGTTCCTGACTTCCCTGAACAGTTGCATATCACGGGGCTATTCGATGCTATTGCAGTCCGCCACAGGATGTTTTTGTGCTGGTCGAGGGCAGTCAGGTCTGGAGTGAACCAAGGGCTGTATCTGTTCTTGGTTCTGCATTTTTTGAACGGAGCATGCTTATCTAAAATGGTGAGGAAGTTACTTTTAAAGAATGACCATGCATCCTCAACTGACGGGATGAGGTCAATGTCCTTCCAGGATACCCGGGCCAGGTCGATTAGAAAGGCCTGCTCACAGAAGTGTTTTAGGGAGCGTTTGACAGTGATGAGGGGTGGTCGTTTGACTGCGGCTCCGTGGCGGATACAGGCGATGAGGCAGTGATCGCTGAGATCCTGGTTGAAGACAGCGGAGGTATATTTGGAGGGCCAGTTGGTCAGGATGCGTCTATGAGGGTGCCCTTGTTTACAGAGTTAGGGTTGTACCTGGTTGGGTTCCTTGATGATTTGAGTGAGATTGAGGGCATCTAGCTTAGATTGTAGGACTGCCGGGGTGTTAAGCATATCCCAGTTTAGGTCACCTAACAGAACAAACTCTGAAGCTAGATGGGGGGCGATCAATTCACAAATGGTGTCCAGGGCACAGCTGGGAGCTGACGGGGGTCGGTAGCAGGCGGCAACAGTGAGAGACTTGTTTCTGGAGAGAGTCATTTTCAAAATTAGTAGTTCAAACTGTTTGGGTATGGACCTGGAAAGTATGACATTACTTTGCAGGCTATCTCTGCAGTAGACTGCGACTCCGCCCCCTTTGGCAGTTCTATCTTGACGGAAGATGTTATAGTTGGGTATGGAAATCTCTGAATTTTTGGTGGCCTTCCTGAGCCAGGATTCAGACACGGCAAGGACATCAGGGTTAGCAGAGTGTGCTAAAGCAGTGAGTAAAACAAACTTAGGGAGGAGGCTTCTGATGTTGACATGCATAAAACCAAGACTTTTCGATCACAGAAGTCAACAAATGAGGGTACCTGGGGACATGCAGGGCCTGGGTTTACCTCTACATCACCCGCGGAACAGAGAAGGAGTAGTATGAGGGTGCGGCTAAAGGCTATCAAAACTGGTCGCCTAGAGCGTTGGGGGCAGAGGATAAGAGGAGCAGGTTTCTGGGCATGGTAGAATATATTCAGGGCATAATGCGCACACAGGGGTATGGTGGGGTGCGGGTACAGCGGAGGTAAGCCCAGGCACTGGGTGATGATGAGAGAGGTTGTATCTCTGGACATGCTGGTTGTAATGGGTGAGGTCACCACATGTGTGGGGGGTGGGACAAAGGAGGTAACAGGGGTATGCAGAGTGGATCTAGGGGCTCCATTGTGAACTAAAACAATGATAACTAACCTGAACAACAGTATACAAGGCATATTGACATTTGAGAGAGACATACAGCGAGGCATACAGTAATCACAGGTGTTGAATTGGGAAAGCTAGCTAAAAACAGTAGGCGAGGCTAATCAGCTAGCACAACAAACAGCAGGTAAAATGGCGTTGACTAGGCAACTGGGCCGACAGATAAACAAACAAGCAGAATGGGGTACCGTGATTAATGGACAGTCCAGCGTGCGTCAGCTATATAGCCAAGGTATCAGTGTCCAGGGGGCAGCGGTGGATGGGCAGGGAAGCTGGGCTGGCGAGTGTTATCCAGGTTTTTAAAAACTAACAATGACTAAATAGCTTGTAGCTAGTTAGCTGGTTAGCGTCTGGAGGTTCTTGAGTGTGTCATAAAAATAAAATTAAAATTAAAAGTAATAGCGATTCCGTATCACAGTGGGTGAGGCAGGTTTCCGGAAGGTATAAACAAAATAAAAATCAAAGAGAGATAGAAAGTAAATGGGTTCAGAGTGTTTGGGATGCGGTGATTCAGATGGTTAGCAGGCCTGTGCTAACAAGCTAACAGTTCGTAGGCCCGGGCTAGACAAGCTAGCCGTTAGCAGGCCGAATTAGCAAGCAGGGAGATAGCGAGGGCTAGAGAGCTAACCTTTGGGGGACGTCGCGATGGGGTGAGTCTGTTTATTCCTCTTCATGCGGTGACATCGACAGACCGGTCGTGGGCCCGGGTAATTGTATCCCAGGAGTATGCTACAGGTGCTCTAGTACGCTAGGTGAGCTGGAGACACAGCGTTTCAGAAAGCTCGCGGGCCTTGGCCAGCAGATGGATCTTTGGCAATGTCGCAACGAAAAAGCCTGTTGAAACCACCTCGGACGATTATGTCGGCGGACCAGTCGTGATGGACCGGCGGGGCTCCGTGTCGGCAGTAAAGGGTCCAGGCCAATTGGCAAAAGAGGTATTGTTGGGCCTCTTCGGCTAGTCGGGAGATGGGCTTAGCTCAAGGCTAACTGGTGCTGGTTTGGGACAGAGACGTTAGTAGGAGTAGCCACTCGGATTGCAGCTAGCTAGTTGCGATGATCCGGTGTAAAGGTTCAGAGCTTGCGGTAGGAATCCGGAGATGTGGTAGAGAAAGAGCAGTCTGATATGCTCTGGGTTGATGTCGCGCTGGTGTCCTAGTTAGCTTTGAAGACCGCTAGCAATGGCTAACTGAGTACTAGCTAGTAAGCTAGTTAGCTGGCTAGCTTCTGATGGTGGTTCCGGTTCTAAAGTAAAGTAGAAAAAGCAGATCCGTACCACATTGGGTGATGCGGGTTGCAGGAGAGTATATTCAGCTCTAGTTGGAAAGTGAGATTAAAATATGTAAGAAATATATACAGAAAAAACGAAGAAAACTATATTTACACTAGACAGGACGGGACAAGACAAAACACACGTCCGACTGCTACGCCATCTTGGATAGATCTAGTTACATCCTTAACTCTGGAGGATCCTCTAGTACCTACTGATCTAGTTACATCCTTAACTCCGGAGGATCCTCTAGTACCTACTGATCTAGTTACATCCTTAACTCTGGAGGATCATCTAGTACCTACTGGTGGTCCTTCTGTAGCTCAGTTGGTAGAGCATGGCGCTTGTAACGCCAGGGTAGTGGGTTCGATCCCCGGGACCACCCATACGTAGAATGTATGCACACATGACTGTAAGTCGCTTTGGATAAAAGCGTCCGCTAAATGGCATATATTATTATTATTATATATTACTGATCTAGTTACATCCTTAACTCTGAGGATCATCTAGTACCTACTGATCTAGTTACATCCTTAACTCTGGAGGATCCTCTAGTATGTAAAATCTGATTCAGTTTTAGTGTCTTTTTGGAATACCCTGCAGCACTCCCTAAACCTGCACCCTCCAGTGCCTCTAGGGCAGTCCAGGACTTTTTAATATTGAATGGATTTAATGAGAAATGTTTTTTGATTTCATGTAAATACTTGTATTTGTGGTGTTTTCAAGCTGTAGTGTTGATTCTGTCATTTTTATTTTTTTATTTTACATTTTTTATGCACATGCACTTAATTATCCTCCCACAGCCTCTATACAGTAAGATACATCTCTGACACCCAGGAGAGTCAGACGGTGTGGAAATGCATAATTAGCAGGATATTTGAAGAGGTGTGATCAGTAATCAT
The DNA here is from genome assembly GCF_023373465.1 of Oncorhynchus keta. Lineage (NCBI taxonomy): Eukaryota > Metazoa > Chordata > Actinopteri > Salmoniformes > Salmonidae > Oncorhynchus > Oncorhynchus keta. Next base: position 52,505,471 of record NC_068427.1, read on the forward strand.
CTATCTAAAGAAAAAATGCTAATGTATTCATGCAGTCTCTTCATCCGTGTTGTCTTCACAGTGGAGGTGTGGTGCTGTGGGGCGTCCATCATGGCTCTATATGGTGTCTCAGTTTCCTGCCTGGGACTGATGTAACAGTGCTACTGCTGTGGGGCGTCCATCATGGCTCTATATGGTGACTCAGTTTCCTGCCTGGGACTGATGTAACAGTGCTACTGCTGTGGGTCGTCCATCATGGCTCTATATGGTGTCTCAGTTTCCTGCCTGGGACTGATGTAACAGTGCTACTGCTGTGGGTCGTCCATCATGGCTCTATATGGTGTTTCAGTTTCCTGCCTGGGACTGATGTTACTTCCTGTCTGTTTCACCATTAAAAATATTTTGCATCTTCAAAGTGGTAGGCATGTTGTGTAAATCAAATGATGCAAACCCCCCCCAAAATCCATTTGAATTCCAAGTTGTAATACTTTCGCATGCTGATGTACACAGCTTGCTTAGCTTGTTTCATTAAACCTAAAAAATGCAACATTGTGTATGCAGCACTGGCTATATGGTTAGCTGCATCCCCTTCATTTCATGAGGTATGACTGGTCGACTCAGCTTGCAAGCTAATGTTGTTGGACGAATTCAAGCTAGCTTTTTCAAACTTCAGAAATAATGCTCATTTAGCCACAAAACCCTTTATGTGAACATCATTTACAGATGTTTTAGTTTAGATGAATTCTGCCTCTTTTAGACAATGGACTGTAGTGTGAAACCCTGCGCCTCAGTAAGCTTTACAAGCGAGCCAATACCAGATATTTCCAGGTACCAAACTGGTATACTTTTGGCCCACATGAACCGAAACAAATCTCAACTAAATGTAATAGATAAAAAACGTAACCCACCCGTACCAACCCACCTGTAAGGTTCAGTACCTAGGTGTAAAGAGCTACTGTAGGTCAACAGAACCTAAATCACAGTGTGCTTTAACGCCTGGAATCCATACTATCTGATAGAGACTGGTCTGGAGTCAGATCTAACAGTCAAAACATCCTGGAGATCCCAGAGCAAAGCTTCAGAGGACGGATCTATCGGTTAAAACCTGTTACGGCTAGACGTTCCGCCAGCGGAACCCCTCGACAACATCTGGTGAAATGGCCGAGCGCTAAATTCAACTAAACTTTCATGAAATCACATGCAATACACCAAATTAAAGCTACACTTGTTGTTAATCCAGCCAATGTGTCAGATTTCAAAAAGGCTTTACGGCGAAAGCAAACCATGCGATTATCTGAGGACAGCACCCCATCAAACGAACACATTTCATCCCGCCAGGTATGACACAAAAGTCAGGAATAACGATATGTAATTCATGCCTTAACTTTGAAGGGCTTCTTCTGTTGCCACTCCAATATGTCCCGTAAACATTACAAATGGTCCTTTTGTTCAATAAATTCTGTCGTTATATCTCCAAAAAGTCTATTTATTCGGCGAGTTTGACCCAGAAAAACACTGGTTCCAACTCGCGCAACATACAAAATATCTAATAAGTTACCTGTAATCTTTGTCCAAACATTTCAAACAACTTTCCTAATACAAATTTAGGTATTTTTTTTACGTGAATAATTGATAAAATTTAAGATAAACTGACTGGATAAACTGTGTTCAATACCGGACAAAAACAAAGTGGAGCGAGCTTTCAGATCACGTGCCCCAACCACAAAAGTAGGGCTACTTGTTCATTTCTCAAAGGAAAAACATCAACCAATTTCTAAAGACTGTTAACATCCAGTGGAAGCGATAGGAACTGCAAGCAGGTGCCTTAGAAATCTAGATCCACATAGAAACTACATTGAAAAGAGAGTGACCTCAATTATTTTTTTCCTGGATGGATTTTTCTCAGTTTTTTTGCGTGCCAAATCAGTTCTGTTATTCTCACAGACTTTATTTTAACAGTTCTAGAAACTTCAGAGTGTTTTTGATCTAAATCCAACAATTATATCCATATCCTAGCTTCTGGACCTGAGTTGCAGGCAGTTCACTTTGGGCACGCTTTTCATCCGGACGTAAAAATACTGCCCCCTAGCCCGAAGAGGTTTTAACATTACACAATCATATGAATCTATAGGTTTAATATCATATGAATCTGCAGGTTAATATCACACTATCGTATGGATGTATAGGTTAACAACACATTGAAAGTCCACTTCACCTCCAGACATCTGCCTGCCCACTTCTCTGTTCTCTCTCTGAGAGGTGCTTAACCCTCTCTCTCTTTTCTTCCCCCCACCCCCTCTGTCTCGCTCTTCTTTTCTCTCTCACAGATCTTCAGACTCACTTTGAGCTCCCTGGAACATGTCAGAGGAAGGAAACCACCCAATCAATATGGCTCTCCACTTGATGAGGGGTCATTCAGGAAGTAATAGCGTTGCCGGGTACATTTTCTCCACAGCAACGGGGAGGATATAACTGGCCCCTTTCATCTGGCACCTCTCAACAACTGGAACAACTCCTCTATAAAGACTGGGCCTAATAGCCACTAATAGTCCCCACACACGCCCAGCCACTCTGAACACAGGATCAACACATGGTGGCTTACAGGAGAGGAAGCCTGATATGTGCTGTGTTTAACCAGACAACAGGAGAGGAAGCCTGATATGTGCTGTGTTTAACCAGACAACAGGAGAGGAAGCTTGATATGTGCTGTGTTTAACCAGACAACAGGAGAGGAAGCTTGATATGTGCTGTGTTTAACCAGACAACAGGAGAGGAAGCTTGATATGTGCTGTGTTTAACCAGACAACAGGAGAGGAAGCTTGATATGTACTGTGTTTAACCAGACAACAGGAGAGGAAGCTTGATATGTGCTGTGTTTAACCAGACAACAGGAGAGGAAGCTTGATATGTGCTGTGTTTAACCAGACAACAGGAGAGGAAGCTTCATATGTGCTGTATTTAACCAGACAACAGGAGAGGAAGCCTGATATGTGTTGTGTTAAACCAGACAACAGGAGAGGAAGCTTGATATGTGCTGTGTTTAACCCGACAACGCTACGGTCACAAGACGCAGGCCTCCTAATTGTCCCTAGAATTTCTAAGCAAACAGCTGGAGGCAGGGCTTTCTCCTATAGAGCTCCATTTTTATGGAACGGTCTGCCTACCCATGTCAGAGACGCAAACTCGGTCTCAACCTTTAAGTCTTTATTGAAGACTAATCTCTTTAGTGGGTCATATGATTGAGTGTAGTCTGGCCCAGGAGTGGGAAGGTGAACGGAAAGGCTCTGGAGCAACGAACCGCCCTTACTGTCTCTGCCTGGCCGGTTCTCCTCTTACCACTGGGATTCTCTGCTCTAACCCTATTACAGGGGCTGAGTCACTGGAAGGGGTGCGTCACCTGAGTGGGTTGATTCACTGTTGTGGTCATCCTGTCTGGGTTGGCGCCCACCCCTTGGGTTTTGCCGTGGCGGAGATCTTTGTGGGCTATACTCAGCCTTGTCTCAGGATGGTAAGTTGGTGGTTGAAGATATCCCTCTCGTGGTGTGGGGGCTGTGCTTTGGCAAAGTGGGTGGGGTTATATCCTTCCTGTTTGGCCCTGTCTGGGGGTGTCCTCGGATGGGGCCACAGTGTCTCCTGACCCCTCTTGTCTCAGCCTCCAGTATTTATGCTGCAGTAGTTTATGTGTTGGGGGGCTAGGGTCAGTTTGTTATATCTGGAGTACTTCTCCTGTCCTATTCGGTGTCCTGTGTGAGTTCTCTAATTCTCTCCTTCTCTCTTTCTTTCTCTCTCTCGGAGGACCTGAGCCCTAGGACCATGCCCCAGGACTACCTGACATGATGACTCCTTGCTGGCCCCAGTCCACCTGGCCATGCTGCTGCTCCAGTTTCAACTGTTCTGCCTTATTATTATTCGACCATGCTGGTCATTTATGAACATTTGGCCATGTTCTGTTATAATCTCCACCTGGCACAGCCAGCAGAGGACTGGCCACCCCACATAGCCTGGTTCCTCTCTAGGTTTCTTCCTAGGTTTTGGCCTTTCTAGGGAGTTTTTCCTAGCCACCGTTCTTCTACACCTGCATTGCTTGCTGTTTGGGGTTTTAAGCTGGGTTTCTGTACAGCACTTTGAGATATCAGCTGATGTACGAAAGGCTTTATAAAATATATTTGATTTGAGAGGAAGCTTGATATGTGCTGTGCTTAACCATACAACAAGTCATCTATGTGGAAGCTTTCAGCTCCATCAACTCTACTATTATTCTCCTTGATGGATAGTTATGGACTGTTAATGAAGTTATGGGTATTGGAGTGACATTTCAGAACCTTTCAATCCATAGAGGTACTCTTCCTTGTCCTGTTGAGATAGATAGTTAGGATATTTACAGTATATATACACACACATACAGCACCATTCAAAAGTTTGGACACCTATTCATTTATTTCTTTATTTTAAAATGTTCTACGTTGTAGAATAATAGTGAAGACATCAAAACAATGAAATAACACATATGTAATCAAAACACAGTATATTTTGTATTTGCGATTTTTCAAATTGCCCTCATTTGCCTTGATGACAGCACACTCTTGACCAGCTTCACCAGCAATGCTTTTCCTTCACTCTGCGGTCCAACTCATCCTAAACCATCTCAATCTGTTTGACGTCGGGTGATTGTGGAGGCCAGGTCATCTGATGCAGCACTCGATCACTCTCCTTTGACGAATAGCCCTTATACAGCCTAGAGGTGTGTTGGGTCATTGTCCTGTTGAAAAACATATGATAGTCCCACTAAACGTAAACCAGATGGGAAGGCTTTTTGAATAATAATTTTGCACGCCCAGTTTTTGATTTGTTAAAGAAGTTTGAAATATCCAATAAATGTCGTTCCACTTCATGATTGTGTCCCACTTGTTGATTCTTCACAAAAAAATACAGTTTTATATCTTTAGGTTTGAAGCCTGAAATGTGGCAAAAGGTCGCAAAGTTCAAGGGGGCCGAATACTTTCGCAAGGCACTGTATGCATATTATTATTAGAATTGGAGAGATAGAAAACACTCTGAAGTTACCAAAACTGTCAAAATATTGTCTGTGAGTATAACAGAACTGATAATGCAGACGAAACCCTGAGGAAAATCAAACCAGGAAGTGGATTCTATTTTGAAAACTCCATGTTCCATGGCCTCCTTTGCTCCACTTAAAGGGATATCAACCAGATTCCTTTTCCTATCGCTTCCTCAAGGTGTCAACAGTGTTCAGACATAGTTTCAGGCTTTTATTTTGAAAAATGAGCCAGAAAGATAACATTGCGTCAAGTGGTCGCATGAGTTTTCTCGCGCAACAGAGTTTGGACAGCCATTGCTTTTCCCTCTCCTACTGATAAAGACATTTGCGGTTGATATATTATTAATTATATATTTTAAAAACAACCTGAGGATTGATTATAAAAACGTTGGACATGTTTCTGTGGACATTACGGACACTATTTGGAATTTGTCTGCGTTGTCGTGACCGCTCATTCCTGTGGATTTCTGAACATAAGGCGCCAAACAAATGGAGGTATTTTGAATATAAAAATCATCTTTATGGAACAAAAGGAACATTTATTGTGTAACTGGGAGTCTCGTGAGTGAAAACATCTGAAGATCATCAAAGGTAAACGATTCATTTGATTGCTTTTCTGATTTTCGTGACCAAGCTACTTGATGCAAAGTGTACTTAATGTTTTGTCGAGCGATCGATAAACTTACACAAACGCTTGGATTGCTTTCGCTGTAAAGCATATTTTCAAAATCTGACACGACAGGTGGATTAACAAAAGGCTGTGTTTTGCTATATTGCAGTTGTGATTTCATGAATATAAATATTTTTAGTAATATTCATTGAATGTGGCTCTATGCAATTCAGTGGTTGTTGATGACAATAATGCCGTTAACGGGATGGCAGCCATAACAAGTTAAGTCTTGAATTCTAAATAAATCACTGACAGTGTCATCAGCAAAGCACAGATGATCTCTGTGTGTGGTTCCCACTGTGAAGCATGGAGGAGGAGGTGTGTGATGGTGTGGTTAGATCATCTGTTCACCTACTCTGCGTATCACAAAATCAGGCAGTTGGAACCAAAAAATGTCAAATTGAGACTTCTCAGACCAAAGGACAGATTTCCACCGATCTAATGTTCATTGCTTGTGTTTCTTGGCCCAAGCAAGTCTCTTCTTATTATTGGTGTCCTTTAGTAGTGGTTTCTTTGCAGCAATTTGACTATGAAGGCCTGATTCGACCATGAAGGCCTGGCTGAACAATCGGGACCCTCTCTTTCTTACAGTTCTGGGCCAATCTCCTCTGTTGTGCTGTGTCCATCTGGCTTATTTAAAACTGACTCCAGGCCAGTCTTCTCCATTGAGGTTTCTCAGTTTGCCTGGTCTAGGATCAGTTGTGTGTGGGAGAGGACCAGACTGCTTTGCTATGTCCTTCTGGTTCCACTAAATACTGATTCCAGGTCAGTCTCCTCTACTATGCTGTGTCAGCCTTCTGTGCTGTTATGTGTCTATCTGGCTTTACTAGGTATGACTCCAGACCAGACCACCTGACTCTACTCTTCTGTTGTATGTCTGTCTGGCTCTAATGAAACTGACTCCAGGCCAGATTACTAAGACTGTTTCCAGGCTTTGATCTAAGGGATGGGTGAAGGTGCACTTTACCTGTCACTCCCTCCTGTCTCTGGTGAGATGGCTATTCTAGGACGAACTCCATGTGAGTCTCCTTTTTGGTGCTGTGTCTGTCTGGCTGTATTAAACACTGATTCCAGGTCAGTCTCCTCTGTGGAGCTGTGTCTGTCTGGCTGTATTAAACACTGATTCCAGGTCAGTCTCCTCTGTGGAGCTGTGTCTGTCTGGCTGTATTAAACACTGATTCCAGGTCAGTCTCCTCTGTGGAGCTGTGTCTGTCTGGCTGTATTAAACACTGATTCCAGGTCAGTCTCCTCTGTGGAGCTGTGTCTGTCTGGCTGTATTAAACACTGATTCCAGGTCAGTCTCCTCTGTGGAGCTGTGTCTGTCTGGCTGTATTAAACACTGATTCCAGGTCAGTCTCCTCTGTGGAGCTGTGTCTGTCTGGCTGTATTAAACACTGATTCCAGGTCAGTCTCCTCTGTGGAGCTGTGTCTGTCTGGCTATATTAAACACTGATTCCAGGTCAGTCTCCTCTGTGGAGCTGTGTCTGTCTGGCTTTACTGGGACTGCTTCCTTAGGCTTTGATCTAAGGGAGGAATGCATTTTACCTGTCCCTCCCCTACTGTCTCTGATGAGAGGAGAGAGCAGGACATGAACATCAATAATGCCGTTAATGATGCTGTTTCATCTGCCTCAGAGAAGAGAGGAGTTGAGGTCCGTACAACAAAGAGCCTCAGATATGTTCTGGGCTCTATTCCTGGCATCAATCAGACTGGATATTCACTAGCATTAAATGTTTCCAATAAAGGAATCTGTGACGGGATTTTTTTTTTTTTTTAAACATTTATTTTTTATTTACCCGTTATTTCCTCAGGTGAGTTGACTGAGAACACGTTGTCGTTTTACAGCAGCGACCTGGGGAATAGTTACAGGGGAAAGGATTGACGTTTGCACTACAGCATAGGACAGATTGAAGGACATCGTAGACATTTAGTATTTGCGTAACATCGCACACGTCTGTCTTCCCACCTCTCAGAGTTCAGAACTACCTGATTCGCTTCATTATGATGAATAGGAGCCGACGAGTGAATGAGGAACACAGGGAGCCATAGAGCCTCGGGAAGCCTGGACGATGGCTGAGCTCCGTACATCGAGAGCTTTATCTAGGTCACAGTTTAGCCTACCAATAGACTCTTTGTTGTTTTCTCTCTCTCTCCCGAGGCCATTCCTCCTCACCAGTCTAGGACGCATCCCAAATGGACACCCTATTCCCTATATAGTGCACTACTTTAATCCAGGGCTGGTACCCTATTCCCTATATAGTGCACTACTTTAATCCAGGGCTGGTACCCTATTCCCTATATAGTGCACTACTTTAATCCAGGGCTGGTACCCTATTCCCTATATAGTGCACTACTTTAATCCAGGGCTGGCACCCTATTCCCTATATAGTGCACTACTTTAATCCAGGGCTGGCACCTATTCCCTATATAGTGCACTACTTTTGATCAGAACCCTATGAGTCCTGGTCAATAGTAATGTACTATATGGAGGATAATTTGGGACAAAGATAGAAGGGTAGATAAATAAATAACACCATTGTCTTTGGTCTGTAATTAACAAAAACGTTATTGAATGTATTAAGTTGATAAGATTTAGATAAGATTTATTTCCAGCATAATTTCTAAGTTATTATCGTATGACATGTTGTAAAAGCTGTGATTTATATCTTTGAATCTCATACAGTCTGTAAGTCTTAAAATCTGTCTGTGGCCTGGATCTGGATCTGATCTGGATCTGGATCTGGATCTGGCTCTGGCATGGCTCTGGATCTGGATCTGGATCTGGCTCTGGCCTGGTTCTGGATCTGGCTCTGGCCTGGTTCTGGCCTGGTTCTGGATCTGGCTCTGGCATGGATCTGGATCTGGCATGGATCTGGATCTGGCTCTGACTCTGGCATGGATCTGGATCTGGCATGGATCTGGCCTGGTTCTGGCATGGATCTGGATCTGGCTCTGACTCTGGCATGGATCTGGATCTGGCATGGATCTGGCCTGGTTCTGGCCTGGATCTGGATCTGGCTCTGGCATGGATCTGGATCTGACTCTGGCATGGATCTGGATCTGGCTCTGGCCTGGTTCTGGCCTGGATCTGGATCTGGCTCTGGCATGGATCTGGATCTGGATCTGGATCTGGATCTGGCTCTGGCCTGGTTCTGGCCTGGATCTGGATCTGGCTCTGGCCTGGTTCTGGCCTGGATCTGGATCTGGCTCTGGCATGGATCTGGATCTGGCTCTGGCATGGATCTGGATCTGACTCTGGCATGGATCTGGATCTGGCTCTGGCATGGATCTGGATCTGGCTCTGGCATGGATCTGGCTCTGGCTTTGCTCTGGCCTGTTTCTGGCCTGGTTCTAGCCTGGTTCTGGCCTGGATCTGGCTCTGGCATGGATCTGGCTCTGGCTTTGCTCTGGCCTGGTTCTGGCCTGGTTCTGGCCTGGTTCTGGCTCTGGCCTGGATCTGGCTCTGGCTTTGCTCTGGCCTGGTTCTGGCCTGGTTCTGGCCTGGTTCTGGCTGTGGCCTTGCTCTGGGCTGGATCTGGCTCTGGCCTGGTTCCGGCCTGGCTGTGACCAGGTTCTGGCTGTGGCCTTGCTCTGGCCCGGTTCTGGCTGTGGTCTTGCTCTGGCCCGGTTCTGGCTGTGGCCTTGCTCTGTCTGTGGCCTTGCTGTGGCCTGATTATGGCCTGGCTGTGACCTGATTCTGGCCTTGCTGTGGCCTGATTCTGGCCTGGCTGTGACCTGATTCTGGCCTGGCTGTGGCCTTGCTCTGTCTGTGGCCTTGCTGTGGCCTGATTATGGCCTGGCTGTGACCTGATTCTGGCCTGGCTGTGCCCTGGTTCTGGCCTTGCTGTGGCCTGATTCTGGCCTGGCTGTGCCCTGGTTCTGGCCTTGCTGTGGCCTGATTCTGGCCTGGCTGTGTCCTGATTCTGGCCTGGCTGTGCCCTGATTCTGGCCTGGCTGTGCCCTGGTTCTGGCCTTGCTGTGGCCTGATTCTGGCCTGGCTGTGTCCTGGTTCTGGCCTGGCTGTGATCTGGTTCTGGCCTGGCTGTGTCCTGGTTCTGGCCTGGCTGTGCCCTGGTTCTGGCCTTGCTGTGGCCTGATTCTGGCCTGGCTGTGTCCTGGTTCTGGCCTGGCTGTGATCTGGTTCTGGCCTGGCTGTGTCCTGGTTCTGGCCTGGCTGTGTCCTGGTTCTCGCCTGGCTGTGATCTGGTTCTGGCCTGGCTGTGTCCTGGTTCTGGCCTGGCTGTGTCCTGGTTCTCGCCTGGCTGTGATCTGGTTCTGGCCTGGCTGTGTCCTGGTTCTGGCCTGGCTGTGTCCTGGTTCTCGCCTGGCTGTGATCTGGTTCTGGCCTGGCTGTGTCCTGGTTCTCGCCTGGCTGTGATCTGGTTCTGGCCTGGCTGTGTCCTGGTTCTCGCCTGGCTGTGATCTGGTTCTGGCCTGGCTGTGTCCTGGTTCTGGCCTGGCTGTGACCTGATTCTGGCCTGGCTGTGTCCTGGTTCTGGCCTGGCTGTGGCCTGATTCTGGCCTGGCTGTGACCTGATTCTGGCCTGGCTGTGCCCCTGGTTCTGGCCTTGCTGTGTCCTGGTTCTGGCCTGGCTGTGTCCTGGTTCTCGCCTGCTTCTGAAGGGTTTGTCTCACAGCCGTCATATAAGGTTATTTTAAATCTATGCACATACACACTAATTAGGCTTTCTCTTTCTTATACTCTTTGCCCAGACCTGCATGCTTACACCCACATGCCACCCACATCCCTAGTGCCTGCATGCCACCCACATCCCACCCACATCCCAAGTGCCTGCATGCCACCCACATCCCACCCACATCCCAAGTGCCTGCATGCCACCCACATCCCTAGTGCCTGCATGCCACCCACATGCCACCCACATGCCACCCACATGCCACCCACATCCCACCCACATCCCTAGTGCCTGCATGCCACCCACATCCCACCCACATCCCAAGTGCCTGCATGCCACCCACATCCCTAGTGCCTGCATGCCACCCACATGCCACCCACATGCCACCCACATGCCACCCACATCCCAAGTGCCTGCATCCCACCCACATGCCACCCACATCCCTAGTGCCTGCATGCCACCCACATGCCACCCACATCCCTAGTGCCTGCATTATTAGAAACTAAACGGGGCAGTTGCAGGTCATCCCCATAACCCACTTTCAATATTTAAATAATAAATCATTTGATTTTCCCACAGCCGTTTCCTGCAGTCAAATGGCCAAATCCAGTCACCTCATGGGTGGAATGTTATTCATAGTCCTTCTGTAGCTCAGTTGGTAGAGCATGGCGCTTGTAACGCCAGGGTAGTGGGTTCGATTCCCGGGACCACCCATACGTAGAATGTATGCCCACATGACTGTAAGTCGCTTTGGATAAAAGCGTCTGCTAAATGGCATATTTATTTATATTTCTCATAATTTGATCATTCATGTTTTATATATTTGTATAATGGCTGAAAATCTGGTGTTTCCATGTCAAATGTTTTATTACAATTTATTATTTATGATATGAACATCATTTTCTTACTCAAATAAAATTCCCTCAAGATTGTCCCCCAATCTTGTGATACGTAACTTAAAGTTGCATTGTATTTGAAGCGATCTACATTGGACAGTCAAAAATGACTTTTTAATTCTGTCATGGAGATACATGTTTTTCCTGTTACCACAAACGATTTCTATGCTTCAAGGATTGTTCTCTAACGTTATGTTTTTTTGAAGTGATATTGGTTATTGTAGAATATTTAATTTTCTTAGATATTGTTACAGTGTTCTTAACTCTAAAAGTTGTTCATCTTCGCTTTATCTCTTTGAAAATTGACACGTAAAAATATTCTAGGGATGAGCACATTATCAGTATGTACCCATTGTTCCTCTTTAGAGCGTTTGACTAGATGTTACAAGTAAAAGCCCTGGGTGTACGTTGTAATGCTCCGGGTGTCGTGGGTGTGGAGTCAAACGCAGGAGACAGAGAGTGCAATGCTGTGCGTCTTTAATAGCACCAACGCACCACAGGGTGCTCACAATAGTAACGGCCCCAAACACAGGGAATGAGAATGTACAACGGAAAAATCACGACCACGCACTAACACGTACCTCTACAACAGAGCCGAAGGTTACACTGAAATAATCCCGCACAACAACCAGGCGGGCCGGCTGTCTAATAAAGACAAACTAATCATACATAAACAGGAGCTACCAATAAACATACAAGGAGGGGAGGAAAGACAATCAGTGGCAGCTAATAGGCCGGTGACGACGACCGCCGAGCTCCACCCGCCCGGAAGGGAAGCCACCCTCGGTCGGACTCGCGACACTGGGTGATGAGTTGATACAACTCCAAGGAAGATTAAAACCACCCTTAGACTTATTATTCTATGAATTCTATTTGCCCATATAAAGTCTGTTTTGACCGAGCCTTTTGTAAAGAATGTCTTCGTGGGTTAATTGGTATTACCGAGAATAAATACAGAAATGTTGATAGCCATGCCATTCAGAAGAACTTTATTCTGTGTTTAAGATTAATGGGACAATTGTTCCATTTAATTAGATCTGCTTTCATATTGTTGAGTAATGGAATTAAGTTATCTTTATATACAGTTGAAGTTGAAAGTTTACATACACTGAGGTTGGAGTCACTTAAAACTTGTTTCTCAATCACTCCACAAATTTCTTGTTAACAAACTATAGTTTTGGCAAGTCGGTTAGGACATCTACTATGTGCATGACTCAAGCAATTTTTCCAACAATTGTTTACAGACAGATTATTTAACTTATAATTCACTGTGTCACAATTCCAGTGGGTCAGAAGTTAAGTTGATTGTGCCTCTAAACAGCTTGGAAAATTCCAGAAAATTATGTCATGGCTTTCGAAGCCTCTGTACGCAAGTATAAACACCATGGGACCACGCAGCCATCATACCGCTCAGGAAGGAGACGTGTTCTGTCTCCTAGAGATGAACGTACTTTGGTGTGAAAAGTGCAAATCACTCCCAGAACAACAGCAAAGGACCTTGTGAAGATGCTGGAGGAAACAGGTACAAAATTATCAATATCCACAGTAAAACAAGTCCTATATCGACATAACCTGAAAGGCCACTCAGCAAGGAAGAAGCCACTGCTCCAAAACCGCCATAAAAAAGCCAGACTACGGTTTACAACTGCACATGGAGACAAAGATCGTACTTTTTGGAGAAATTTCCTCTTGTCTGATGAAACAAAAAATGGAACTGTTTGGCCATAATGACCATCGTTATCTTTGGAGGAAAAAGGTGGAGGCTTGCAAGCCGAAGAACACCATCCCAAACGTGAAGCACGGGGAGTGGCAGCATCATGTTGTGGGGGTGCTTTATTACAGGAGGGACTGGTGCACTTCACAAAATAGATGCCATCATGAGGTAGGAGCATTATGTGGATATATTGAAGCAACAAATGGGTCTTCCAAATGGGCAATGACCCCAACCATACTTCCAAAGTTGTGGCAAAAATGGATTTAGGACAACAAAGTCAAGGTATTGGAGTGGCCATCACAAAGCCCTGACCTCAATCCTATAGAAAATTTGTGGTCAGAACTGAAAAAGTGTGTGCAAGCAAGGTGGCCTACAAACCTGACTCTGTCAGGATTCTGTCAGGAGGAATGGGACAAAATTCACCCAACTTATTGTGGGAAGCTTGTGGAAGGCTAACCGAAACGTTTGACTCAAGTTAAACAATTTGAAGGCAATGCTACCAAATACTAATTCAGTGTATGTAAACTTCTTACCCAACGGGAATGTGATGAAAGAAATAAAATCTGAAATAAATCATTCTTCTTGGATGATCTGTTGTTAGTGATCATTAATTGTTAATTAATTTTAATTCGGATTAATTTTCATTGAAGCTTTTCAAATGATAATTAATCATGTTGTTGTTTCTAATTACCACATCTTTATCTTATAAAATTATAACTAGTTCAGCATGTATTTGTTTTGTGAGATACAGTATTTAACAGGGTTATTTGCAATTTACTTGAGTTTAACCTGTAGTTTGTGGCTCTCTTCAAATGTAAAAGATCGTATTACTAGTTCCAAAAATTGTATTTTGTTCTTTACCTTAAAAAAATATTTACATGGGTGTTTTCTCAAATGGATTATTTCTATATCAGATGAGATTGAGATTATCATATCCCTCTAATGTACGTTTTAAAAACTAAAAACCAAATTATACAGGGAGTTTCTCTGTCCTCTGTCTACATTTGTTATTTTATTTTATTTTTGTTTTTTTGTTTTTTTAGATCCTGAATTCCCGCTAATCGTTCTTCTTGTGAATTATGACTTTACTGTGTAAAAGGGAGATTCACACGAACACAATGGTGTTCTCCGTTTTGCTCCACAAGTGTCACAGGAAGAAAATAAATTATGAAGGTAGTTTTTGTGCCTACCCTGAAAAGGGGTTAAATATATGTAAAAATATATATATTACTGGGGCCTCCTGAGTGGCACAGTGACTACGGCAGTGCATCACAATGCTAGAGGCGTCACTACAGATCCGGGTTTGATCCCGGGTTGTATCACAACCGGCGTCATCAGGAGTCCCATAGGGCAGGCGCACAATTGGCCCATCGTCATCCGGGTTATGGGCTGGCCGGGCGCCTGCAGGCTGACCTCGGTCGTCAAGGTGAATGGTGTTTCCTCCGTCACGTCGAGCGGTAATGAAGTAGTTCGGCGGGTCATGTTTTCGGCGAACGCATGACTCGACCTTCGCCTCCCGAACCCGTTGGGGAGTTGCAGATCGAAATTGGGTAAAAAAAAAATATCTAATAATATTTCCTGATCTTAGACATTCTAAATCAGATAGCTAAGTCATCTATAGTATGACCTTCTTAAAACAATTCCATCTGTAATTATGTGCCTATTGTTCCCCCATGAGGAGGTTAGAGCAGGAAGGACAAACACTTCAAAACCTTTTTTCTTATGGTTTATTTTGGGACTGTCTTTATTACCATTTATAAATATGTTATTCAATGTGTTTCTCTGGGATATAGTAGTACAGGCCAAATGTATACTTACAGTGGTTCAACACTTGTTTTGGACTGTCTTTTTTGGCCATTTCTGGATGTGTTATTCAATGTGTTTCTCTGGGCCTCTCAGTAGAGGTCCTAACATTCTAAATCAGATAGCTAAGTTATCTAGTATGACCTTCTTAAAACCTTCCATCTGTCATTATTTGCCTACCCCCCCCCCCCCACCCCCACCCCCTGAGGGGGTTAGGGCAGGAACAAAGCTTTCTGTTTCCTCTTTCTGATTCACTTATCTCAAATGGAGGCAGGAGATGAAATAATTACCGTCATTTCGATGAATAGGGAACATGGTACGTTGGTAAGGTCTGTTTGTCTGTCTGGCTGGTTTGGTAAGGGTTGCATTCCAATGCAATGAGAGATTTTATAAACCTTCTGTGTTTTGGTGAACAGTAATATTCTTGCTAATGGCAAAGCTATTGGAAGCTTTAGGTGTCATTATTATATTTTTTATTTAATGTTTATTTGTCTAGGCGAGTCAGTTTTAAGACCAAATTCGTATTTACAATGACGGCCTAACAGAAGGCCTCCTTGCTGAGACGGGGGCTGGGATTAACAATGACGGCCTACCAGAAGGCCTCCTTGCTGAGACGGGGGCTGGGATTAACAATGACGGCCTACCAGAAGGCCTCCTTGCTGAGACGGGGGCTGGGATTAACAATGACGGCCTACCAGAAGGCCTCCTTGCTGAGACGGGGGCTGGGATTAACAATGACGGCCTACCAGAAGGCCTCTTTGCTGAGACGGGGCTGGGATTAACAATGACGGCCTACCAGAAGGCCTCCTTGCTGAGACGGGGCTGGGATTAACAATGACGGCCTACCAGAAGGCCTCCTTGCTGAGACGGGGGGCTGGGATTAACAATGACGGCCTACCAGAAGGCCTCCTTGCTGAGACGGGGCTGGGATTAACAATGACGGCCTACCAGAAGGCCTCCTTGCTGAGACGGGGGCTGGGATTAACAATGACGGCCTACCAGAAGGCCTCCTTGCTGAGACGGGGCTGGGATTAACAATGACGGCCTACCAGAAGGCCTCCTTGCTGAGACGGGGGCTGGGATTAACAATGACGGCCTACCAGAAGGCCTCCTTGCTGAGACGGGGCTGGGATTAATATGACGGCCTACCAGAAGGCCTCCTTGCTGAGACGGGGCTGGGATTAAGAATGACGGCCTACCAGAAGGCCTCCTTGCTGAGCGGGGCTGGGATTAACAATGACGGCCTACCAGAAGGCCTCTTTGCTGAGACGGGGTTAACAATGAAAAGGATCCCCTGTGTATTAGTGATCAGGGAGAAGAGTTTTAGAGTTATATTCCTGTTTTTAAAACTTCACCTACTTAGCTGGGACGCCAAACAGAAGAATTTCAACTGTCAAGAAAGCGTTACTCTGCAGCCGAAATAAATAACTAAATATATATAAATATTCTTTATTTATAGACAGTCAGGCCTCCTTGGTGCTTTGTTTTATCATCAACTATAGAGTCTTTATCTCTCACACACACACACACACACACACACGCACGCACGCACGCACGCACGCACGCACGCACACGCACACGCACACGCGCACGCGCACACGCACACACACACACACACACACACATGGAGGAGCTTAGTCGTCCTCTGTTTACTGTCTATAAATAAAATAATATTATATGCCGCTTAGCATATGCTTCTATCTAAGGTGACTTAACAGTGGAATGGGCTTCGTTTGTTTGTAAAGAAGCAGATAAATGGGAAGATTCTAAGCGTTTCTACGGAGAAGCTTTGCTTTCCCTCTGTTTCTTTCCTAGTAGGGTTCAAATAGGTCAATAGTATCTATATGGAAGGCTTGTTGGTAACAGTAGTTGTTGTGTGAAGAGCTCCTGATCTCTCACATGGAGCCTGTTTAGAAATGCTAATGAGTGTCTACGTGGAGAGAGAGAGAGAGAGAGAGAGAGAGGGACAGAGATGGGGAAAGAGAGAGAGAGAGAGCTAGAGATCGAGAGAGAGAGGGAGAGAGCGAGAGATAGCGAGAGAGAGAGCTAGAGATCGAGAGAGAGAGAGAGACAGAGAGAGAGCTAGAGATGGAGAGAGAGAGAGAGAGAGAGAGAGAGAGAGAGAGAGAGAGAGAGATAGGGAGAGACAGAGATGGGGAAAGAGAGAGAGAGGGAGAAAGAGAGAGAGAGAGAGAGGGAGAGAGAGAGAGAGAGAGAGAGAGAGAGAGAGAGAGAGAGAGAGACAGAGAGAGAGAGAGAGACAGAGAGAGAGAGAGAGAGGAGGAGAGGTTTTCCTGTTGAATATTCAGTGTCTCTTCTCATTAAGACAGTGGAGGTAATGAATTCATCAGACTAAAGCTGCAAACCTCCTATCCCTGTAGTGCGCTACTTTGGACCAGAGAATATAGGAAGGACACAGTTCAAAAGAAGTGCACTTTATATGGTACAGGCTGCCACTTGGTTCATTGCCTCAGTTTCCACCAATCAGAACCATTCCGTTTGAGTCGTAGCCTCAGCTTCGACCAATCAGAACCATTCCGTTTGGTTCATAGCCTCAGTTTCCACCAATCAGAACCATTCCGTTTGAGTCATAGCCTCAGTCTCCACCAATCAGAACCATTCCAGTCACTCTCTAAAACCGCTCTGTTAGCACGTTATGCTAATAGCTTTATGCTAATAGCTTCGTTGATAATATCTAAGTGTATTTTCTTTTGGCCCAGTGTCTAAATAGCTACACGTCTGCTCTGTGGACACAAAAGGTTCTGAACATTTCATGATTGTTATTAGGTTCCGGGAAGGTGAATATTTTTTAACATTGTGATAGGAAGATGCACTATAAAATGAATATGGGGACATTTGGGATTCAGTCTTGATCGGTCTGTTCTGTTTCTACCTCTGGCCCCTATTAAGTAGCTACGGAAATGTAGTGAGTCTCATTATTTTGGCCCGTCTTTGTGTCTAGGCTGGCTGGAGACCAGTGCATGGGGGGGTCTAAGGTCAGGGCTGTGACATCATCACCCCCATTCTTCCATTCTGCTCTGCTCCACAGAGAGACGCAGGAGGAACGGGAGACATTTTGTAAAGTTTTTTTTTCCCTTCTTGGTACACAATGGCTCTTCAAGTGGCTAAAACTCTAACTTCCTTTCCTTTATGCAGATCTGTGAGTGTCCTGTAGGAACACAATATAATTATCACTCTCTCCTCTCCCCTGCCACAGCCTCTTCTCTCCCCTGCCACAACCCCTCTCCTCTCCCCTGCCACAGCCCCTCGCCTCTCCTCTCCTCTCCCCTGCCACAGCCTCTTCTCTCCCCTGCCACAACCCCTCTCCTCTCCCCTGCCACAGCCCCTCGCCTCTCCTCTCCCCTGCCACAGCCCCTCGCCTCTCCTCTCCCCTGCCACAGCCCCTCGCCTCTCCTCTCCCCTGCCACAGCCCCTCGCCTCTCCTCTCCTCTCCCCTGCCACAGCCTCTTCTCTCCCCTGCCACAACCCCTCTCCTCTCCCCTGCCACAACCCCTCGCCTCTCCTCTCCCCTGCCACAGCCCCTCGCCCCTCCTCTCCCCTGCCACAGCCCCTCGCCTCTCCTCTCCCCTGCCACAGCCCCTCGCCTCTCCTCTCCCCTGCCACAGCCCCTCGCCTCTCCTCTCCCCTGCCACAGCCCTCGCCTCTCCTCTCCCCTGCCACAACCCCTCGCCTCTCCTCTTGCCTGCCACAGCCCCTCGCCTCTCCCTCCCCTCCCCTGCCACATCCCCTTGCCTCTCCTCTCCCCTGCCACAGCCCCTCGCCTCTCCTCTCCTCTCCCCTGCCACATCCCCTCGCCTCTCCTCTCCCCTGCCACAGCCCCTCGCCTCTCCTCTTGCCTGCCACAGCTCCTCGCCTCTCCTCTCCCCTGCCACAGCCCATCGCCTCTCCTCTCCCCTGCCACAGCCCCTCGCCTCTCCTCTTGCCTGCCACAGCCCCTCGCCTCTTCTCTCCCTGCCACAGCCCCTCGCCTCTCCTCTCCCCTGCCACAGCCCCTCGCCTCTCCTCTCGTCTGCCACAGCCCCTCGCCTCTCCTCTCGTCTGCCACAGCCCCTCGCCTCTCCTCTCGCCTGCCACAGCCCCTCGCCTCTCCTCTCCCCTGCCACAGCCCCTCGCCTCTCCTCTCCTCTCCCCTGCCACAGCCCCTCGCCTCTCCTGTGGCTTCTCTCTGTGTTGTCTGGCCTGGCTGTGGCTTCTCTCTGTGTTGTCTGGCCTGGCTGTGGCTTCTCTCTGTGTTGTCTGGCCTGGCTGTGGCTTCTCTCTGTGCTGTCTGGCCTGGCTGTGGCTTCTCTCTGTGCTGTCTGGCCTGGCTGTGGCTTCTCTCTGTGTTGTCTGGCCTGGCTGTGGCTTCTCTCTGTGTTGTCTGGCCTGGCTGTGGCTTCTCTCTGTGCTGTCTGGCCTGGCTGTGGCTTCTCTCTGTGTT
Organism: Oncorhynchus keta; assembly: GCF_023373465.1. Lineage (NCBI taxonomy): Eukaryota > Metazoa > Chordata > Actinopteri > Salmoniformes > Salmonidae > Oncorhynchus > Oncorhynchus keta. The sequence goes on from NC_068427.1 coordinate 52,524,667, forward strand.
GTCTGGCCTGGCTGTGGCTTCTCTCTGTGCTGTCTGGCCTGGCTGTGGCTTCTCTCTGTGTTGTCTGGCCTGGCTGTGGCTTCTCTCTGTGTTGTCTGGCCTGGCTGTGGCTTCTCTCTGTGTTGTCTGGCCTGGCTGTGGCTTCTCTCTGTGTTGTCTGGCCTGGCTGTGGCTTCTCTCTGTGTTGTCTGGCCTGGCTGTGGCTTCTCTCTGTGTTGTCTGGCCTGGCTGTGGCTTCTCTCTGTGTTGTCTGGCCTGGCTGTGGCTTCTCTCTGTGTTGTCTGGCCTGGCTGTGGCTTCTCTCTGTGTTGTCTGGCCTGGCTGTGGCTTATCTCTGTGTTGTCTGGCCTGGCTGTGGCTTCTCTCTGTGTTGTCTGGCCTGGCTGTGGCTTCTCTCTGTGCTGTCTGGCCTGGCTGTGGCTTCTCTCTGTGTTGTCTGGCCTGGCTGTGGCTTCTCTCTGTGTTGTCTGGCCTGGCTGTGGCTTCTCTCTGTGCTGTCTGGCCTGGCTGTGGCTTCTCTCTGTGTTGTCTGGCCTGGCTGTGGCTTCTATCTGTGCTGTCTGGCCTGGCTGTGGCTTCTCTCTGTGTTGTCTGGCCTGGCTGTGGCTTCTCTCTGTGTTGTCTGGCCTGGCTGTGGCTTCTCTCTGTGTTGTCTGGCCTGGCTGTGGCTTCTCTCTGTGTTGTCTGGCCTGGCTGTGGCTTCTCTCTGTGTTGTCTGGCCTGGCTGTGGATTCTCTCTGTGTTGTCTGGCCTGGCTGTGGCTTCTCTCTGTGTTGTCTGGCCTGGCTGTGGCTTCTCTCTGTGTTGTCTGGCCTGGCTGTGGCTTCTCTCTGTGTTGTCTGGCCTGGCTGTGGCTTCTCTCTGTGTTGTCTGGCCTGGCTGTGGCTTCTCTCTGTGTTGTCTGGCCTGGCTGTGGCTTCTCTCTGTGTTGTTTGGCCTGGCTGTGGCTTCTCTCTGTGTTGTCTGGCCTGGCTGTGGCTTCTCTCTGTGTTGTTTGGCCTGGCTGTGGCTTCTCTCTGTGTTGTCTGGCCTGGCTGTGGCTTCTCTCTGTGTTGTCTGGCCTGGCTGTGGCTTCTCTCTGTGTTGTCTGGCCTGGCTGTAGCTTCTCTCTGCTGTGTTGTCTGGCCTGGCTGTGGCTTCTCTCTGTGTTGTCTGGCCTGGCTGTGGCTTCTCTCTGCTGTGTTGTCTGGCCTGGCTGTGGCTTCTCTCTGTGTTGTCTGGCCTGGCTGTGGCTTCTCTCTGTGTTGTCTGGCCTGGCTGTGGCTTCTCTCTGTGTTGTCTGGCCTGGCTGTGGCTTCTCTCTGTGTTGTCTGGCCTGGCTGTGGCTTCTCTCTGTGTTGTCTGGCCTGGCTGTGGCTTCTCTCTGTGTTGTCTGGCCTGGCTGTGGCTTCTCTCTGTGTTGTCTGGCCTGGCTGTGGCTTCTCTCTGTGTTGTCTGGCCTGGCTGTAGCTTCTCTCTGCTGTGTGTACTGTGGAGGTTTGTGGCTTAACCCTCTAAACCCATCCACTTCAACAGTGTACACACTGGGATTGAAGGAGTGGTGTTATTAGCTAGGAGGGATTGAACGAGTGCTGTAATTGGCCTGGAGGGTATCCTGGTCCTCTGTTTCTGGGGTGAACCAGCTGCAAGACTGCAGCGCTAGCTGGGGAACTGAAGAGTGATAATGAAGGCAGGGCCTCGTTGGAGATGCATCCAGGGACTGGTGGGCCTTGGACTAGTCCACCTGGAAGGGAGAGGGGTGAGAGGATTAGGGAGATGGGGGGGGTGGGGGGAGCTTCAGAGTTAAGAGGGGTGAGAGGATTAGGGAGATGGGGGTGAGTGGAGCAGCTTCAGAGTAAAGAGGGGTGAGAGGATTAGGGAGATGGGGGGTGAGTGGAGGAGCTTCAGAGTAAAGAGGGGTGAGAGGATTAGGGAGATGGGGGGGAGGAGCTTCAGAGTAAAGAGGGGTGAGAGGATTAGGGAGATGGTGAGGGGGTGGAGGAGCTTCAGACTAAAGAGGGGTGAGAGAGGGGGAGGGAGAGGAAGAGGGGAAGCTTCAGCCTTGTACACACCAGGTACTCCTAATTAGGAAAAAAGAGTGACTCATTCCTGGTGATTAGGGGCTGCTTTGCTGTATATTAATATATACACACACACACACACACACACACACACACACACACACACACACACACACACACACACACACACACACACACACACACACACACACACACACACACACACACACACACACACACACACACACACACACACACACACACACACACACTCTTGCCTGTCTGTCTGCTTGTCTATATCCCGTTCTGCCTGCCTGTATATCTGGAAAACACTGTAAGAATCTGTGTCCTGATCGCTAACCACATGAAGCCATTTCAAACTGCCCCCCCCTGGCACTGATTCAGACGAGAGTGTGGGGGGGGGGGGTAATCCCTTTTTTTTTAAATGACCACAGCTGTTGGTTTTAATAACGCACCACAGCAGAGTAGTATTATCAAACGGAATAATGATATAAATATCTCAGAGGAACGACCGGTTAAAGCTACAATCGGTGATCTGAAATTAAATATGAAACACATTTAATGGTTGAAAAGAGGGTTTAGATGTTTAGGCTCATTTATATACGTAGTTATGTTGAGTGGCTCAATTAGCCGTTGGCCTGGTAATTCATTGGCCATGGCTGTGCTATTGAACAGGCTCCCTGCCGCACCTACTTATGCAGTGATCATGTGTGGTCAGATTGCGTGTCTTTGCACAGGAGAGTAAACGTTGTCATATTTAATGGGGGTTGCCTTTATGAAGGTTACTATTGTTTATTTATGTTTGAGGCTAAGCTCGTCAATAGCTTCCCTATGTATAACACAATGAGGGAATACTAGGTGACCTGTACCTTCAGACCCTTATGTTGACCTGGTATAACACAATGAGGGAATACTAGGTGACCTGTACCTTCAGATCCTTATGTTGACCTGGTATAATGGCCTGTACCTTCAGACCCTTATGTTGACCTGGTATAATGGCCTGTACCTTCAGATCCTTATGTTGACCTGGTATAACAGCCTGTACTTTCAGACCCTTATGTTGACCTGGTATAACAGCCTGTACCTGTACCTTCAGACCCTTATGTTGACCTGGTATAACAGCCTGTACCTTCAGATCCTTATGTTGACCTGGTATAACAGCCTGTACCTTCAGATCCTTATGTTGACCTGGTATAACAGCCTGTACCTTCAGATCCTTATGTTGACCTGGTATAACAGCCTGTACCTTCAGATCCTTATGTTGACCTGGTATAACAGCCTGTACCTTCAGACCCTTATGTTGACCTGGTATAACGGCCTGTACCTTCAGACCCTTATGTTGACCTGGTATAAAGGCCTGTACCTGTACCTTCAGACCCTTATGTTGACCTGGTATAACAGCCTGTACCTTCAGACCCTTATGTTGACCTGGTATAACAGCCTGTACCTTCAGACCCTTATGTTGACCTGGTATAAAGGCCTGTACCTTTACCTTCAGATCCTTATGTTGACCTGGTATAACAGCCTGTACCTTCAGATCCTTATGTTGACCTGGTATAAAGGCCTGTACCTTCAGACCCTTATGTTGACCTGGTATAAAGGCCTGTACCTTTACCTTCAGATCCTTATGTTGACCTGGTATAAAGGCCTGTACCTGTACCTTCAGATCCTTATGTTGACCTGGTATAACAGCCTGTACCTTTACCTTCAGACCCTTATGTTGACCTGGTATAAAGGCCTGTACCTTCAGACCCTTATGTTGACCTGGTATAACAGCCTGTACCTGTACCTTCAGATCCTTATGTTGACCTGGTATAAAGGCCTGTACCTTCAGATCCTTATGTTGACCTGGTATAACGGCCTGTACCTGTACCTTCAGATCCTTATGTTGACCTGGTATAACAGCCTGTACCTTCAGATCCTTATGTTGACCTGGTATAACAGCCTGTACCTTCAGATCCTTATGTTGACCTGGTATAACAGTCTGTACCTTCAGACCCTTATGTTGACCTGGTATAAAGGCCTGTACCTTCAGACCCTTATGTTGACCTGGTATAACAGCCTGTACCTTCAGACCCTTATGTTGACCTGGTATAACAGCCTGTACCTTCAGACCCTTATGTTGACCTGGTATAACAGCCTGTACCTTCAGACCCTTATGTTGACCTGGTATAACGGCCTGTACCTTCAGACCCTTATGTTGACCTGGTATAAAGGCCTGTACCTTCAGACCCTTATGTTGACCTGGTATAACAGCCTGTACCTGTACCTTCAGATCCTTATGTTGACCTGGTATAACAGCCTGTACCTTCAGACCCTTATGTTGACCTGGTATAAAGGCCTGTACCTTCAGACCCTTATGTTGACCTGGTATAAAGGCCTGTACCTGTACCTTCAGATCCTTATGTTGACCTGGTATAAAGGCCTGTACCTTTACCTTCAGACCCTTATGTTGACCTGGTATAACAGCCTGTACCTGTACCTTCAGACCCTTATGTTGACCTGGTATAAAGGCCTGTACCTTTACCTTCAGACCCTGATGTTGACCTGGTATAACAGCCTGTACCTTCAGATCCTTATGTTGACCTGGTATAAAGGCCTGTACCTTCAGACCCTTATGTTGACCTGGTATAAAGGCCTGTACCTGTACCTTCAGATCCTTATGTTGACCTGGTATAAAGGCCTGTACCTTCAGACCCTTATGTTGACCTGGTATAAAGGCCTGTACCTTCAGAACCTTATGTTGACCTGGTATAACAGCCTGTACCTTCAGACCCTTATGTTGACCTGGTATAACGGCCTGTACCTTCAGATCCTTATGTTGACCTGGTATAACAGCCTGTACCTTCAGACCCTTATGTTGACCTGGTATAACAGCCTGTACCTTCAGACCCTTATGTTGACCTGGTATAAAGGCCTGTACCTTCAGACCCTTATGTTGACCTGGTATAAAGGCCTGTACCTGTACCTTCAGACCCTTATGTTGACCTGGTATAACAGCCTGTACCTTCAGATCCTTATGTTGACCTGGTATAAAGGCCTGTACCTTCAGATCCTTATGTTGACCTGGTATAACAGCCTGTACCTTCAGACCTTTATGTTGACCTGGTATAAAGGCCTGTACCTTTACCTTCAGATCCTTATGTTGACCTGGTATAACAGCCTGTACCTTCAGACCCTTATGTTGACCTGGTATAACAGCCTGTACCTTCAGACCCTTATGTTGACCTGGTATAAAGGCCTGTACCTTCAGACCCTTATGTTGACCTGGTATAAAGGCCTGTACCTTTACCTTCAGATCCTTATGTTGACCTGGTATAAAAGCCTGTACCTTCAGACCCTTATGTTGACCTGGTATAACAGCCTGTACCTTCAGACCCTTATGTTGACCTGGTATAAAGGCCTGTACCTTCAGACCCTTATGTTGACCTGGTATAACGGCCTGTACCTTCAGACCCTTATGTTGACCTGGTATAAAGGCCTGTACCTTCAGATCCTTATGTTGACCTGGTATAACAGCCTGTACCTTCAGATCCTTATGTTGACCTGGTATAAAGGCCTGTACCTTCAGATCCTTATGTTGACCTGGTATAAAGGCCTGTACCTTCAGACCCTTATGTTGACCTGGTATAACAGCCTGTACCTTCAGATCCTTATGTTGACCTGGTATAACAGCCTGTACCTTCAGACCCTTATGTTGACCTGGTATAAAGGCCTGTACCTTCAGATCCTTATGTTGACCTGGTATAACGGCCTGTACCTTCAGATCCTTATGTTGACCTGGTATAACGGCCTGTACATTCAGATCCTTATGTTGACCTGGTATAAAGGCCTGTACCTTCAGACCCTTATGTTGACCTGGTATAACAGCCTGTACCTGTACCTTCAGACCCTTATGTTGACCTGGTATAACAGCCTGTACCTTCAGATCCTTATGTTGACCTGGTATAAAGGCCTGTACCTTCAGACCCTTATGTTGACCTGGTATAACAGCCTGTACCTTCAGACCCTTATGTTGACCTGGTATAAATGCCTGTACCTTCAGACCATTATGTTGACCTGGTATAACAGCCTGTACCTTCAGATCCTTATGTTGACCTGGTATAACAGCCTGTACCTTCAGACCCTTATGTTGACCTGGTATAAAGGCCTGTACCTTCAGACCCTTATGTTGACCTGGTATAAAGGCCTGTACCTGTACCTTCAGACCCTTATGTTGACCTGGTATAACAGCCTGTACCTTCAGATCCTTATGTTGACCTGGTATAACAGCCTGTACCTTCAGACCCTTATGTTGACCTGGTATAAAGGCCTGTACCTGTACCTTCAGACCCTTATGTTGACCTGGTATAAAGGCCTGTACCTTCAGATCCTTATGTTGACCTGGTATAACAGCCTGTACCTTCAGACCCTTATGTTGACCTGGTATAAAGGCCTGTACCTGTACCTTCAGATCCTTATGTTGACCTGGTATAACAGCCTGTACCTTCAGACCCTTATGTTGACCTGGTATAACAGCCTGTACCTTCAGACCCTTATGTTGACCTGGTATAACAGCCTGTACCTTCAGACCCTTATGTTGACCTGGTATAACAGCCTGTACCTTCAGATCCTTATGTTGACCTGGTATAAAGGCCTGTACCTTCAGATCCTTATGTTGACCTGGTATAACAGCCTGTACCTTCAGACCCTTATGTTGACCTGGTATAACAGCCTGTACCTTCAGACCCTTATGTTGACCTGGTATAACAGCCTTACCTTCAGACCCTTATGTTGACCTGGTATAAAGGCATGTGACCTTTACCTTCAGATCCTTATGTTGACCTGGTATAACAGCCTGTACCTTCAGACCCTTATGTTGACCTGGTATAACAGCCTGTACCTTCAGACCCTTATGTTGACCTGGTATAAAGCCTGTACCTTCAGACCCTTATGTTGACCTGGTATAAAGGCCTGTACCTTTACCTTCAGATCCTTATGTTGACCTGGTATAAAGGCCTGTACCTTTTACCTTCAGACCCTTATGTTGACCTGGTATAACAGCCTGTACCTTCAGACCCTTATGTTGACCTGGTATAAAGGCCTGTACCTTTACCTTCAGACCCTTATGTTGACCTGGTATAAAGGCCTGTACCTTCAGACCCTTATGTTGACCTGGTATAAAGCCTGTACCTTCAGATCCTTATGTTGACCTGGTATAACGGCCTGTACCTTCAGATCCTTATGTTGACCTGGTATAACGGCCTGTACCTTCAGATCCTTATGTTGACCTGGTATAATGGCCTGTACCTTCAGACCCTTATGTTGACCTGGTATAACAGCCTGTACCTTCAGATCCTTATGTTGACCTGGTATAACAGCCTGTACCTTCAGACCCTTATGTTGACCTGGTATAACACAATGTGGGAATACTAGGTGACCTGTACCTTCAGATCCTTATGTTGACCTGGTATAATGGCCTGTACCTTCAGACCCTTATGTTGACCTGGTATAATGGCCTGTACCTTCAGACCCTTATGTTGACCTGGTATAAAGGCCTGTACCTTCAGACCCTTATGTTGACCTGGTATAACAGCCTGTACCTGTACCTTCAGACCCTTATGTTGACCTGGTATAACAGCCTGTACCTTCAGATCCTTATGTTGACCTGGTATAAAGGCCTGTACCTTCAGAACCTTATGTTGACCTGGTATAACAGCCTGTACCTTCAGACCCTTATGTTGACCTGGTATAAAGGCCTGTACCTTCAGACCCTTATGTTGACCTGGTATAACAGCCTGTACCTTCAGATCCTTATGTTGACCTGGTATAACGGCCTGTACCTTCAGACCCTTATGTTGACCTGGTATAAAGGCCTGTACCTTCAGACCCTTATGTTGACCTGGTATAAAGGCCTGTACCTGTACCTTCAGACCCTTATGTTGACCTGGTATAAAGGCCTGTACCTTCAGATCCTTATGTTGACCTGGTATAACAGCCTGTACCTTCAGACCCTTATGTTGACCTGGTATAAAGGCCTGTACCTTTACCTTCAGACCCTTATGTTGACCTGGTATAACAGCCTGTACCTTCAGATCCTTATGTTGACGTGGTATAAAGGCCTGTACCTTCAGACCCTTATGTTGACCTGGTATAAAGGCCTGTACCTTTACCTTCAGACCCTTATGTTGACCTGGTATAAAGGCCTGTACCTTCAGACCCTTATGTTGACCTGGTATAAAGGCCTGTACCTTCAGACCCTTATGTTGACCTGGTATAAAGGCCTGTACCTTCAGACCCTTATGTTGACCTGGTATAAAGGCCTGTACCTTCAGACCCTTATGTTGACCTGGTATAAAGGCCTGTACCTGTACCTTCAGATCCTTATGTTGACCTGGTATAACAGCCTGTACCTTCAGACCCTTATGTTGACCTGGTATAACAGCCTGTACCTTCAGACCCTTATGTTGACCTGGTATAACAGCCTGTACCTTCAGACCCTTATTTTGACCTGGTATAACAGCCTGTACCTTCAGACCCTTATGTTGACCTGGTATAACGGCCTGTACCTTCAGATCCTTATGTTGACCTGGTATAACAGCCTGTACCTTCAGACCCTTATGTTGACCTGGTATAACAGCCTGTACCTTCAGACCCTTATGTTGACCTGGTATAACAGCCTGTACCTTCAGATCCTTATGTTGACCTGGTATAACGGCCTGTACCTTCAGACCCTTATGTTGACCTGGTATAACGGCCTGTACCTTCAGATCCTTATGTTGACCTGGTATAACAGCCTGTACCTTCAGACCCTTATGTTGACCTGGTATAAAGGCCTGTACCTGTACCTTCAGATCCTTATGTTGACCTGGTATAACAGCCTGTACCTTCAGACCCTTATGTTGACCTGGTATAAAGGCCTGTACCTTTACCTTCAGACCCTTATGTTGACCTGGTATAAAGGCCTGTACCTTCAGACCCTTATGTTGACCTGGTATAAAGGCCTGTACCTTCAGACCCTTATGTTGACCTGGTATAAAGGCCTGTACCTTCAGACCCTTATGTTGACCTGGTATAACAGCCTGTACCTGTACCTTCAGACCCTTATGTTGACCTGGTATAACCTTCAGCCTTATGTTGACCTGGTATAAAGGCCTGTACCTTCAGACCCTTATGTTGACCTGGTATAAAGGCCTGTACCTTCAGACCCTTATGTTGACCTGGTATAAAGGCCTGTACCTTCAGACCCTTATGTTGACCTGGTATAAAGGCCTGTACCTTCAGACCCTTATGTTGACCTGGTATAAAGGCCTGTACCTTCAGACCCTTATGTTGACCTGGTATAAAGGCCTGTACCTTCAGACCCTTATGTTGACCTGGTATAAAGGCCTGTACCTGTACCTTCAGACCCTTATGTTGACCTGGTATAAAGGCCTGTACCTTCAGACCCTTATGTTGACCTGGTATAAAGGCCTGTACCTTCAGACCCTTATGTTGACCTGGTATAACAGCCTGTACCTTCAGACCCTTATGTTGACCTGGTATAACGGCCTGTACCTTCAGACCCTTATGTTGACCTGGTATAACAGCCTGTACCTTCAGATCCTTATGTTGACCTGGTATAACAGCCTGTACCTGTACCTTCAGATCCTTATGTTGACCTGGTATAAAGGCCTGTACCTTCAGACCCTTATGTTGACCTGGTATAAAGGCCTGTACCTTCAGACCCTTATGTTGACCTGGTATAACGGCCTGTACCTTCAGATCCGTATGTTGACCTGGTATAACGGCCTGTACCTTTACCTTCAGACCCTTATGTTGACCTGGTATAACAGCCTGTACTTTCAGATCCTTATGTTGACCTGGTATAACAGCCTGTACCTTCAGATCCTTATGTTGACCTGGTATAACAGTCTGTACCTTCAGACCCTTATGTTGACCTGGTATAAAGGCCTGTACCTTCAGACCCTTATGTTGACCTGGTATAACAGCCTGTACCTTCAGACCCTTATGTTGACCTGGTATAAAGGCCTGTACCTGTACCTTCAGACCCTTATGTTGACCTGGTATAACAGCCTGTACCTTCAGATCCTTATGTTGACCTGGTATAAAGGCCTGTACCTTCAGATCCTTATGTTGACCTGGTATAAAGGCCTGTACCTTCAGATCCTTATGTTGACCTGGTATAACGGCCTGTACCTGTACCTTCAGATCCTTATGTTGACCTGGTATAACAGCCTGTACCTTCAGATCCTTATGTTGACCTGGTATAACAGCCTGTACCTTCAGACCCTTATGTTGACCTGGTATAAAGGCCTGTACCTTCAGACCCTTATGTTGACCTGGTATAAAGGCCTGTACCTTCAGACCCTTATGTTGACCTGGTATAAAGGCCTGTACCTTCAGACCCTTATGTTGACCTGGTATAAAGGCCTGTACCTTCAGACCCTTATGTTGACCTGGTATAAAGGCCTGTACCTTCAGACCCTTATGTTGACCTGGTATAAAGGCCTGTACCTTCAGACCCTTATGTTGACCTGGTATAACAGCCTGTACCTTCAGACCCTTATGTTGACCTGGTATAACAGCCTGTACCTTCAGACCCTTATGTTGACCTGGTATAAAGGCCTGTACCTTCAGATCCTTATGTTGACCTGGTATAACAGCCTGTACCTGTACCTTCAGATCCTTATGTTGACCTGGTATAAAGGCCTGTACCTTCAGACCCTTATGTTGACCTGGTATAAAGGCCTGTACCTTCAGACCCTTATGTTGACCTGGTATAACGGCCTGTACCTTCAGATCCTTATGTTGACCTGGTATAACGGCCTGTACCTTTACCTTCAGACCCTTATGTTGACCTGGTATAACAGCCTGTACTTTCAGATCCTTATGTTGACCTGGTATAACAGCCTGTACCTTCAGATCCTTATGTTGACCTGGTATAACAGTCTGTACCTTCAGACCCTTATGTTGACCTGGTATAACGGCCTGTACCTTCAGACCCTTATGTTGACCTGGTATAACAGCCTGTACCTTCAGACCCTTATGTTGACCTGGTATAACAGCCTGTACCTTCAGACCCTTATGTTGACCTGGTATAACAGCCTGTACCTTCAGATCCTTATGTTGACCTGGTATAAAGGCCTGTACCTTCAGATCCTTATGTTGACCTGGTATAAAGGCCTGTACCTTCAGACCCTTATGTTGACCTGGTATAACAGCCTGTACCTTCAGACCCTTATGTTGACCTGGTATAACAGCCTGTACCTTCAGACCCTTATGTTGACCTGGTATAAAGGCCTGTACCTTCAGACCCTTATGTTGACCTGGTATAAAGGCCCTGTACCTTCAGACCCTTATGTTGACCTGGTATAAAGGCCTGTACCTTCAGACCCTTATGTTGACCTGGTATAAAGGCCTGTACCTTCAGACCCTTATGTTGACCTGGTATAAAGGCATGTACCTTTACCTTCAGATCCTTATGTTGACCTGGTATATAGGCCTGTACCTGTACCTTCAGACCCTTATGTTGACCTGGTATAACAGCCTGTACCTGTACCTTCAGATCCTTATGTTGACCTGGTATAAAGGCCTGTACCTTCAGACCCTTATGTTGACCTGGTATAAAGGCCTGTACCTTCAGACCCTTATGTTGACCTGGTATAAAGGCCTGTACCTTCAGATCCTTATGTTGACCTGGTATAAAGGCCTGTACCTTCAGACCCTTATGTTGACCTGGTATAAAGGCCTGTACCTTCAGACCCTTATGTTGACCTGGTATAAAGGCCTGTACCTTCAGACCCTTATGTTGACCTGGTATAAAGGCCTGTACCTTCAGACCCTTATGTTGACCTGGTATAAAGGCCTGTACCTTCAGATCCTTATGTTGACCTGGTATAAAGGCCTGTACCTTCAGACCCTTATGTTGACCTGGTATAAAGGCCTGTACCTTCAGACCCTTATGTTGACCTGGTATAAAGGCCTGTACCTTCAGACCCTTATGTTGACCTGGTATAACAGCCTGTACCTTCAGATCCTTATGTTGACCTGGTATAAAGGCCTGTACCTTCAGACCCTTATGTTGACCTGGTATAAAGGCCTGTACCTTCAGACCCTTATGTTGACCTGGTATAAAGGCCTGTACCTTCAGACCCTTATGTTGACCTGGTATAACAGCCTGTACCTTCAGATCCTTATGTTGACCTGGTATAACAGCCTGTACCTTCAGACCCTTATGTTGACCTGGTATAAAGGCCTGTACCTTCAGACCCTTATGTTGACCTGGTATAAAGGCCTGTACCTGTACCTTCAGACCCTTATGTTGACCTGGTATAACAGCCTGTACCTTCAGATCCTTATGTTGACCTGGTATAAAGGCCTGTACCTTCAGATCCTTATGTTGACCTGGTATAAAGGCCTGTACCTGTACCTTCAGACCCTTATGTTGACCTGGTATAAAGGCCTGTACCTTCAGACCCTTATGTTGACCTGGTATAAAGGCCTGTACCTTCAGACCCTTATGTTGACCTGGTATAAAGGCCTGTACCTGTACCTTCAGACCCTTATGTTGACCTGGTATAAAGGCCTGTACCTTCAGACCCTTATGTTGACCTGGTATAACGGCCTGTACCTTCAGATCCTTATGTTGACCTGGTATAAAGGCCTGTACCTTCAGACCCTTATGTTGACCTGGTATAACAGCCTGTACCTTCAGACCCTTATGTTGACCTGGTATAAAGGCCTGTACCTTCAGACCCTTATGTTGACCTGGTATAAAGGCCTGTACCTTCAGACCCTTATGTTGACCTGGTATAACAGCCTGTACCTTCAGACCCTTATGTTGACCTGGTATAAAGGCCTGTACCTTCAGACCCTTATGTTGACCTGGTATAAAGGCCTGTACCTTCAGACCCTTATGTTGACCTGGTATAACAGCCTGTACCTTCAGACCCTTATGTTGACCTGGTATAACAGCCTGTACCTTCAGATCCTTATGTTGACCTGGTATAAAGGCCTGTACCTTCAGACCCTTATGTTGACCTGGTATAAAGGCCTGTACCTTCAGACCCTTATGTTGACCTGGTATAAAGGCCTGTACCTGTACCTTCAGACCCTTATGTTGACCTGGTATAAAGGCCTGTACCTTCAGACCCTTATGTTGACCTGGTATAACAGCCTGTACCTTCAGATCCTTATGTTGACCTGGTATAACAGCCTGTACCTGTACCTTCAGATCCTTATGTTGACCTGGTATAAAGGCCTGTACCTTCAGATCCTTATGTTGACCTGGTATAACGGCCTGTACCTTCAGATCCTTATGTTGACCTGGTATAAAGGCCTGTACCTTCAGACCCTTATGTTGACCTGGTATAACAGCCTGTACCTTCAGACCCTTATGTTGACCTGGTATAAAGGCCTGTACCTTTACCTTCAGACCCTTATGTTGACCTGGTATAAAGGCCTGTACCTTCAGACCCTTATGTTGACCTGGTATAACAGCCTGTACCTTCAGACCCTTATGTTGACCTGGTATAAAGGCCTGTACCTTCAGACCCTTATGTTGACCTGGTATAACAGCCTGTACCTTCAGACCCTTATGTTGACCTGGTATAAAGGCCTGTACCTTCAGACCCTTATGTTGACCTGGTATAAAGGCCTGTACCTGTACCTTCAGATCCTTATGTTGACCTGGTATAACAGCCTGTACCTTCAGACCCTTATGTTGACCTGGTATAAAGGCCTGTACCTTCAGACCCTTATGTTGACCTGGTATAAAGGCCTGTACCTGTACCTTCAGATCCTTATGTTGACCTGGTATAACAGCCTGTACCTTCAGACCCTTATGTTGACCTGGTATAACAGCCTGTACCTTCAGACCCTTATGTTGACCTGGTATAACAGCCTGTACCTTCAGACCCTTATGTTGACCTGGTATAACAGCCTGTACCTTCAGACCCTTATGTTGACCTGGTATAAAGGCCTGTACCTGTACCTTCAGACCCTTATGTTGACCTGGTATAACAGCCTGTACCTTCAGACCCTTATGTTGACCTGGTATAAAGGCCTGTACCTTCAGATCCTTATGTTGACCTGGTATAAAGGCCTGTACCTTCAGATCCTTATGTTGACCTGGTATAACAGCCTGTACCTTCAGATCCTTATGTTGACCTGGTATAACAGCCTGTACCTTCAGATCCTTATGTTGACCTGGTATAACAGTCTGTACCTTCAGATCCTTATGTTGACCTGGTATAACAGCCTGTACCTTCAGATCCTTATGTTGACCTGGTATAACAGCCTGTACCTTCAGATCCTTATGTTGACCTGGTATAACAGCCTGTACCTTCAGATCCTTATGTTGACCTGGTATAACAGCCTGTACCTTCAGACCCTTATGTTGACCTGGTATAAAGGCATGTACCTGTACCTTCAGACCCTTATGTTGACCTGGTATAACAGCCTGTACCTTCAGACCCTTATGTTGACCTGGTATAACAGCCTGTACCTTCAGATCCTTATGTTGACCTGGTATAAAGGCCTGTACCTTCAGATCCTTATGTTGACCTGGTATAACAGCCTGTACCTTCAGACCCTTATGTTGACCTGGTATAACAGCCTGTACCTTCAGACCCTTATGTTGACCTGGTATAAAGGCCTGTACCTTCAGATCCTTATGTTGACCTGGTATAACAGCCTGTACCTTCAGACCCTTATGTTGACCTGGTATAACAGCCTGTACCTGTACCTTCAGATCCTTATGTTGACCTGGTATAACAGCCTGTACCTGTACCTTCAGACCCTTATGTTGACCTGGTATAAAGGCCTGTACCTGTACCTTCAGATCCTTATGTTGACCTGGTATAAAGGCCTGTACCTTCAGATCCTTATGTTGACCTGGTATAACGGCCTGTACCTGTACCTTCAGACCCTTATGTTGACCTGGTATAACGGCCTGTACCTTCAGACCCTTATGTTGACCTGGTATAAGTGGCGTGGTGGCGTGGCGAGAATCTGTCTCCTCACCACGCGCTCTCACCACTGGTGTCCCCCAGGGCTCTGTTCTAGGCCCTCTCCTATTCTCGCTATACACCAAGTCACTTGGCTCTGTCATAACCTCACATGGTCTCTCCTATCATTGCTATGCAGACGACACACAATTAATCTTCTCCTTTCCTCCTTCTGATGACCAGGTGGTGAATCGCATCTCTGCATGTCTGGCAGACATATCAGTGTGGATGACGGATCACCACCTCAAGCTGAACCTCGGCAAGACGGAGCTGCTCTTCCTCCCGGGGAAGGACTGCCCGTTCCATGATCTCGCCATCACGGTTGACAACTCCATTGTGTCCTCCTCCCAGAGCGCTAAGAACCTTGGCGTGATCCTGGACAACACCCTGTCGTTCTCAACTAACATCAAGGCGGTAGCCCGTTCCTGTAGGTTCATGCTCTACAACATCCGCAGAGTACGACCCTGCCTCACAGGAAGCGGCGCAGGTCCTAATCCAGGCACTTGTCATCTCCCGTCTGGATTACTGCAACTCGCTGTTGGCTGGGCTCCCTGCCTGTGCCATTAAACCCCTACAACTCATCCAGAACGCCGCAGCCCGTCTGGTGTTCAACCTTCCCAAGTTCTCTCACGTCACCCCGCTCCTCCGCTCTCTCCACTGGCTTCCAGTTGAAGCTCGCATCCGCTACAAGACCATGGTGCTTGCCTACGGAGCTGTGAGGGGAACGGCACCTCAGTACCTCCAGGCTCTGATCAGTCCCTACACCCAAACAAGGGCACTGCGTTCATCCACCTCTGGCCTGCTCGCCTCCCTACCACTGAGGAAGTACAGTTCCCGCTCAGCCCAGTCAAAACTGTTCGCTGCTCTGGCTCCCCAATGGTGGAACACACTCCCTCACGACGCCAGGACAGCGGAGTCAATCACCACCTTCCGGAGACACCTGAAACCCCACCTCTTTAAGGAATACCTAGGATAGGATAAAGTAATCCCCCCTTAAAAGATTTAGATGCACTATTGTAAAGTGGCTGTTCCACTGGATGTCATAAGGTGAATGCACCAATTTGTAAGTCGCTCTGGATAAGAACGTCTGCTAAATGACTTAAATGTAAATGTAATGTAAATGTATAACAGCCTGTACCTTCAGATCCTTATGTTGACCTGGTATAAAGGCCTGTACCTTCAGACCCTTATGTTGACCTGGTATAACAGCCTGTACCTTCAGATCCTTATGTTGACCTGGTATAACGGCCTGTACCTTCAGACCCTTATGTTGACCTGGTATAACGGCCTGTACCTTCAGATCCTTATGTTGACCTGGTATAACAGCCTGTACCTAATCAAATCAAATCAAATCAAATTTATTTATATAGCCCTGGTACATCAGCTGATATCTCAAAGTGCTGTACAGAAACCTGTACCTTCAGACCCTTATGTTGACCTGGTATAACAGCCTGTACCTGTACCTTCAGATCCTTATGTTGACCTGGTATAACAGCCTGTACCTGTACCTTCAGATCCTTATGTTGACCTGGTATAACAGCCTGTACCTTCAGACCCTTATGTTGACCTGGTATAACAGCCTGTACCTTCAGACCCTTATGTTGACCTGTTATAACAGCCTGTACCTTCAGATCCTTATGTTGACCTGGTATAACGGCCTGTACCTTCAGATCCTTATGTTGACCTGGTATAACGGCCTGTACCTTCAGATCCTTATGTTGACCTGGTATAACAGCCTGTACCTTCAGACCCTTATGTTGACCTGGTATAACAGCCTGTACCTTCAGATCCTTATGTTGACCTGGTATAAAGGCCTGTACCTTCAGACCCTTATGTTGACCTGGTATAACAGCCTGTACCTTCAGACCCTTATGTTGACCTGGTATAACGGCCTGTACCTGTACCTTCAGACCCTTATGTTGACCTGGTATAACGGCCTGTACCTTCAGACCCTTATGTTGACCTGGTATAACAGCCTGTACCTTCAGACCCTTATGTTGACCTGGTATAATGGCCTGTACCTTCAGACCCTTATGTTGACCTGGTATAAAGGCCTGTACCTGTACCTTCAGACCCTTATGTTGACCTGGTATAACGGCCTGTACCTTCAGATCCTTATGTTGACCTGGTATAACAGCCTGTACCTTCAGATCCTTATGTTGACCTGGTATAACAGCCTGTACCTTCAGACCCTTATGTTGACCTGGTATAACAGCCTGTACCTGTACCTTCAGACCCTTATGTTGACCTGGTATAACGGCCTGTACCTTCAGACCCTTATGTTGACCTGGTATAAAGGCCTGTACCTGTACCTTCAGACCCTTATGTTGACCTGGTATAACGGCCTGTACCTTCAGACCCTTATGTTGACCTGGTATAACGGCCTGTACCTTCAGACCCTTATGTTGACCTGGTATAAAGGCCTGTACCTGTACCTTCAGATCCTTATGTTGACCTGGTATAACAGCCTGTACCTTCAGATCCTTATGTTGACCTGGTATAACAGCCTGTACCTTCAGATCCTTATGTTGACCTGGTATAAAGGCCTGTACCTTCAGACCCTTATGTTGACCTGGTATAAAGGCCTGTACCTTCAGACCCTTATGTTGACCTGGTATAAAGGCCTGTACCTTCAGATCCTTATGTTGACCTGGTATAACAGCCTGTACCTTCAGACCCTTATGTTGACCTGGTATAAAGGCCTGTACCTTCAGATCCTTATGTTGACCTGGTATAACAGCCTGTACCTTCAGATCCTTATGTTGACCTGGTATAACAGCCTGTACCTTCAGACCCTTATGTTGACCTGGTATAACAGCCTGTACCTTCAGACCCTTATGTTGACCTGGTATAACAGCCTGTACCTTCAGACCCTTATGTTGACCTGGTATAACAGCCTGTACCTTCAGACCCTTATGTTGACCTGGTATAAAGGCCTGTACCTGTACCTTCAGACCCTTATGTTGACCTGGTATAACAGCCTGTACCTTCAGACCCTTATGTTGACCTGGTATAACAGCCTGTACCTTCAGATCCTTATGTTGACCTGGTATAAAGGCCTGTACCTTCAGATCCTTATGTTGACCTGGTATAACAGCCTGTACCTTCAGATCCTTATGTTGACCTGGTATAACAGCCTGTACCTTCAGACCCTTATGTTGACCTGGTATAACGGCCTGTACCTTCAGATCCTTATGTTGACCTGGTATAACAGCCTGTACCTTCAGACCCTTATGTTGACCTGGTATAACAGCCTGTACCTGTACCTTCAGATCCTTATGTTGACCTGGTATAACAGCCTGTACCTGTACCTTCAGACCCTTATGTTGACCTGGTATAAAGGCCTGTACCTGTACCTTCAGATCCTTATGTTGACCTGGTATAAAGGCCTGTACCTTCAGATCCTTATGTTGACCTGGTATAACGGCCTGTACCTGTACCTTCAGACCCTTATGTTGACCTGGTATAACGGCCTGTGCCTTCAGACCCTTATGTTGACCTGGTATAAGTGGCGTGGTGGCGTGGCGAGAATCTGTCTCCTCACCACGCGCTCTCACCACTGGTGTCCCCCAGGGCTCTGTTCTAGGCCCTCTCCTATTCTCGCTATACACCAAGTCACTTGGCTCTGTCATAACCTCACATGGTCTCTCCTATCATTGCTATGCAGACGACACACAATTAATCTTCTCCTTTCCTCCTTCTGATGACCAGGTGGTGAATCGCATCTCTGCATGTCTGGCAGACATATCAGTGTGGATGACGGATCACCACCTCAAGCTGAACCTCGGCAAGACGGAGCTGCTCTTCCTCCCGGGAAGGACTGCCCGTTCCATGATCTCGCCATCACGGTTGACAACTCCATTGTGTCCTCCTCCCAGAGCGCTAAGAACCTTGGCGTGATCCTGGACAACACCCTGTCGTTCTCAACTAACATCAAGGCGGTAGCCCGTTCCTGTAGGTTCATGCTCTACAACATCCGCAGAGTACCTGCCTCACACAGGAGCGGCGCAGGTCCTAATCCAGGCACTTGTCATCTCCCGTCTGGATTACTGCAACTCGCTGTTGGCTGGGCTCCCTGCCTGTGCCATTAAACCCTACAACTCATCCAGAACGCCGCAGCCCGTCTGGTGTTCAACCTTCCCAAGTTCTCTCACGTCACCCCGCTCCTCCGCTCTCTCCACTGGCTTCCAGTTGAAGCTCGCATCCGCTACAAGACCATGGTGCTTGCCTACGGAGCTGTGAGGGGAACGGCACCTCAGTACCTCCAGGCTCTGATCAGTCCCTACACCCAAACAAGGGCACTGCGTTCATCCACCTCTGGCCTGCTCGCCTCCCTACCACTGAGGAAGTACAGTTCCCGCTCAGCCCAGTCAAAACTGTTCGCTGCTCTGGCTCCCCAATGGTGGAACACACTCCCTCACGACGCCAGGACAGCGGAGTCAATCACCACCTTCCGGAGACACCTGAAACCCCACCTCTTTAAGGAATACCTAGGATAGGATAAAGTAATCCCCCCTTAAAAGATTTAGATGCACTATTGTAAAGTGGCTGTTCCACTGGATGTCATAAGGTGAATGCACCAATTTGTAAGTCGCTCTGGATAAGAACGTCTGCTAAATGACTTAAATGTAAATGTAATGTAAATGTATAACAGCCTGTACCTTCAGATCCTTATGTTGACCTGGTATAAAGGCCTGTACCTTCAGATCCTTATGTTGACCTGGTATAACAGCCTGTACCTTCAGATCCTTATGTTGACCTGGTATAACAGCCTGTACCTTCAGACCCTTATGTTGACCTGGTATAACAGCCTGTACCTTCAGACCCTTATGTTGACCTGGTATAACAGCCTGTACCTGTACCTTCAGACCCTTATGTTGACCTGGTATAACAGCCTGTACCTTCAGATCCTTATGTTGACCTGGTATAACAGCCTGTACCTGTACCTTCAGATCCTTATGTTGACCTGGTATAACAGCCTGTACCTTCAGATCCTTATGTTGACCTGGTATAAAGGCCTGTACCTTCAGATCCTTATGTTGACCTGGTATAACAGCCTGTACCTTCAGACCCTTATGTTGACCTGGTATAACAGCCTGTACCTGTACCTTCAGACCCTTATGTTGACCTGGTATAACAGCCTGTACCTTCAGATCCTTATGTTGACCTGGTATAACAGCCTTTACCTGTACCTTCAGATCCTTATGTTGACCTGGTATAACAGCCTGTACCTTCAGACCCTTATGTTGACCTGGTATAACAGCCTGTACCTTCAGACCCTTATGTTGACCTGGTATAACAGCCTGTACCTTCAGACCCTTATGTTGACCTGGTATAAAGGCCTGTACCTTCAGATCCTTATGTTGACCTGGTATAACAGCCTGTACCTTCAGACCCTTATGTTGACCTGGTATAAAGGCCTGTACCTTCAGACCCTTATGTTGACCTGGTATAACAGCCTGTACCTTCAGACCCTTATGTTGACCTGGTATAAAGGCCTGTACCTGTACCTTCAGACCCTTATGTTGACCTGGTATAACGGCCTGTACCTTCAGACCCTTATGTTGACAAATCAAATCAAATCAAATCAAATCAAATCAAATCAAATTTATTTATATAGCCCTTCGTACATCAGCTGATATCTCAAAGTGCTGTACAGAAACCCAGCCTAAAACCCCAAACAGCAAACAATGCAGGTGTAAAAGCACCTGGTATAACAGCCTGTACCTTCAGACCCTTATGTTGACCTGGTATAACAGCCTGTACCTTCAGACCCTTATGTTGACCTGGTATAACGGCCTGTACCTGTACCTTCAGACCCTTATGTTGACCTGGTATAACGGCCTGTACCTTCAGACCCTTATGTTGACCTGGTATAAAGGCCTGTACCTGTACCTTCAGACCCTTATGTTGACCTGGTATAACGGCCTGTACCTTCAGACCCTTATGTTGACCTGGTATAACGGCCTGTGCCTTCAGACCCTTATGTTGACCTGGTATAACAGCCTGTACCTTCAGACCCTTATGTTGACCTGGTATAAAGGCCTGTACCTTCAGACCCTTATGTTGACCTGGTATAAAGGCCTGTACCTTCAGACCCTTATGTTGACCTGGTATAACAGCCTGTACCTTCAGACCCTTATGTTGACCTGGTATAACAGCCTGTACCTTCAGACCCTTATGTTGACCTGGTATAACAGCCTGTACCTTCAGACCCTTATGTTGACCTGGTATAACAGCCTGTACCTTCAGACCCTTATGTTGACCTGGTATAACAGCCTGTACCTGTACCTTCAGACCCTTATGTTGACCTGGTATAACAGCCTGTACCTTCAGATCCTTATGTTGACCTGGTATAACAGCCTGTACCTTCAGACCCTTATGTTGACCTGGTATAACAGCCTGTACCTGTACCTTCAGACCCTTATGTTGACCTGGTATAACGGCCTGTACCTTCAGACCCTTATGTTGACCTGGTATAAAGGCCTGTACCTGTACCTTCAGACCCTTATGTTGACCTGGTATAACAGCCTGTACCTTCAGACCCTTATGTTGACCTGGTATAAAGGCCTGTACCTTCAGACCCTTATGTTGACCTGGTATAAAGGCCTGTACCTTCAGACCCTTATGTTGACCTGGTATAACGGCCTGTACCTGTACCTTCAGATCCTTATGTTGACCTGGTATAACAGCCTGTACCTTCAGACCCTTATGTTGACCTGGTATAACAGCCTGTACCTTCAGACCCTTATGTTGACCTGGTATAAAGGCCTGTACCTTCAGACCCTTATGTTGACCTGGTAAAACAGCCTGTACCTTCAGATCCTTATGTTGACCTGGTATAACGGCCTGTACCTTCAGATCCTTATGTTGACCTGGTATAACAGCCTGTACCTTCAGACCCTTATGTTGACCTGGTATAAAGGCCTGTACCTTCAGACCCATATGTTGACCTGGTATAACGGCCTGTACCTGTACCTTCAGACCCTTATGTTGACCTGGTATAACAGCCTGTACCTTCAGACCCTTATGTTGACCTGGTATAAAGGCCTGTACCTTCAGACCCTTATGTTGACCTGGTAAAACAGCCTGTACCTTCAGACCCTTATGTTGACCTGGTATAAAGGCCTGTACCTTCAGACCCTTATGTTGACCTGGTAAAACAGCCTGTACCTTCAGACCCTTATGTTGACCTGGTATAAAGGCCTGTACCTTCAGACCCTTATGTTGACCTGGTAAAACAGCCTGTACCTTCAGACCCTTATGTTGACCTGGTATAACGGCCTGTACCTGTACCTTCAGACCCTTATGTTGACCTGGTATAACGGCCTGTACCTGTACCTTCAGATCCTTATGTTGACCTGGTATAACGGCCTGTACCTTCAGATCCTTATGTTGACCTGGTATAACGGCCTGTACCTTCAGACCCTTATGTTGACCTGGTATAAAGGCCTGTACCTTCAGACCCTTATGTTGACCTGGTATAAAGGCCTGTACCTTCAGATCCTTATGTTGACCTGGTATAACGGCCTGTACCTTCAGACCCTTATGTTGACCTGGTATAAAGGCCTGTACCTTCAGATCCTTATGTTGACCTGGTATAAAGGCCTGTACCTTCAGACCCTTATGTTGACCTGGTATAAAGGCCTGTACCTTCAGATCCTTATGTTGACCTGGTATAACAGCCTGTACCTGTACCTTCAGACCCTTATGTTGACCTGGTATAAAGGCCTGTACCTTCAGACCCTTATGTTGACCTGGTATAACAGCCTGTACCTTCAGACCCTTATGTTGACCTGGTATAAAGGCCTGTACCTTCAGACCCTTATGTTGACCTGGTATAAAGGCCTGTACCTTCAGACCCTTATGTTGACCTGGTATAACGGCCTGTACCTTCAGACCCTTATGTTGACCTGGTATAACAGCCTGTACCTGTACCTTCAGACCCTTATGTTGACCTGGTATAACAGCCTGTACCTTCAGACCCTTATGTTGACCTGGTATAATGGCCTGTACCTTCAGACCCTTATGTTGACCTGGTATAACAGCCTGTACCTTCAGATCCTTATGTTGACCTGGTATAAAGGCCTGTACCTTCAGACCCTTATGTTGACCTGGTATAAAGGCCTGTACCTGTACCTTCAGACCCTTATGTTGACCTGGTATAACAGCCTGTACCTTCAAACCCTTATGTTGACCTGGTATAACGGCCTGTACCTTCAGATCCTTATGTTGACCTGGTATAACAGCCTGTACCTTCAGACCCTTATGTTGACCTGGTATAAAGGCCTGTACCTTCAGACCCTTATGTTGACCTGGTATAAAGGCCTGTACCTTCAGACCCTTATGTTGACCTGGTATAATGGCCTGTACCTTCAGACCCTTATGTTGACCTGGTATAACGGCCTGTACCTTCAGACCCTTATGTTGACCTGGTATAACAGCCTGTACCTTCAGACCCTTATGTTGACCTGGTATAATGGCCTGTACCTTCAGACCCTTATGTTGACCTGGTATAACAGCCTGTACCTTCAGACCCTTATGTTGACCTGGTATAATGGCCTGTACCTGTACCTTCAGACCCTTATGTTGACCTGGTATAACAGTCTGTACCTTCAGACCCTTATGTTGACCTGGTATAACAGCCTGTACCTTCAGACCCTTATGTTGACCTGGTATAACAGCCTGTACCTGTACCTTCAGACCCTTATGTTGACCTGGTATAAAGGCCTCTACCTTCAGATCCTTATGTTGACCTGGTATAACGGCGTGTACCTGTACCTTCAGACCCTTATGTTGACCTGGTATAACAGCCTGTACCTTCAGACCCTTATGTTGACCTGGTATAAAGGCCTGTACCTTCAGATCCTTATGTTGACCTGGTATAACAGCCTGTACCTTCAGATCCTTATGTTGACCTGGTATAACAGCCTGTACCTTCAGATCCTTATGTTGACCTGGTATAATGGCCTGTACCTTCAGATCCTTATGTTGACCTGGTATAACGGCCTGTACCTTCAGATCCTTATGTTGACCTGGTATAACAGCCTGTACCTTCAGACCCTTATGTTGACCTGGTATAAAGGCCTGTACCTTCAGACCCTTATGTTGACCTGGTATAACGGCCTGTACCTGTACCTTCAGATCCTTATGTTGACCTGGTATAACAGCCTGTACCTTCAGACCCTTATGTTGACCTGGTATAACAGCCTGTACCTTCAGACCCTTATGTTGACCTGGTATAAAGGCCTGTACCTTCAGACCCTTATGTTGACCTGGTAAAACAGCCTGTACCTTCAGACCCTTATGTTGACCTGGTATAAAGGCCTGTACCTTCAGACCCTTATGTTGACCTGGTAAAACAGCCTGTACCTTCAGACCCTTATGTTGACCTGGTATAAAGGCCTGTACCTTCAGACCCTTATGTTGACCTGGTAAAACAGCCTGTACCTTCAGACCCTTATGTTGACCTGGTATAACAGCCTGTACCTTCAGACCCTTATGTTGACCTGGTATAATGGCCTGTACCTGTACCTTCAGACCCTTATGTTGACCTGGTATAACGGCCTGTACCTGTACCTTCAGATCCTTATGTTGACCTGGTATAACGGCCTGTACCTTCAGATCCATATGTTGACCTGGTATAAAGGCCTGTACCTTCAGACCCTTATGTTGACCTGGTATAACAGCCTGTACCTTCAGATCCTTATGTTGACCTCGTATAAAGGCCTGTACCTTCAGACCCTTATGTTGACCTGGTATAAAGGCCTGTACCTTCAGATCCTTATGTTGACCTGGTATAACGGCCTGTACCTTCAGACCCTTATGTTGACCTGGTATAAAGGCCTGTACCTTCAGATCCTTATGTTGACCTGGTATAAAGGCCTGTACCTTCAGACCCTTATGTTGACCTGGTATAACGGCCTGTACCTTCAGACCCTTATGTTGACCTGGTATAACAGCCTGTACCTTCAGACCCTTATGTTGACCTGGTATAATGGCCTGTACCTTCAGACCCTTATGTTGACCTGAGCCTGTACCTTCAGATATGTTGACCTGGTATAAAGGCCTGTACCTTCAGACCCTTATGTTGACCTGGTATAAAGGCCTGTACCTGTACCTTCAGACCCTTATGTTGACCTGGTATAACAGCCTGTACCTTCAAACCCTTATGTTGACCTGGTATAACGGCCTGTACCTTCAGATCCTTATGTTGACCTGGTATAACGGCCTGTACCTTCAGACCCTTATGTTGACCTGGTATAAAGGCCTGTACCTTCAGACCCTTATGTTGACCTGGTATAAAGGCCTGTACCTTCAGACCCTTATGTTGACCTGGTATAATGGCCTGTACCTTCAGACCCTTATGTTGACCTGGTATAACGGCCTGTACCTTCAGACCCTTATGTTGACCTGGTATAACAGCCTGTACCTTCAGACCCTTATGTTGACCTGGTATAATGGCCTGTACCTTCAGACCCTTATGTTGACCTGGTATAACAGCCTGTACCTTCAGACCCTTATGTTGACCTGGTATAATGGCCTGTACCTGTACCTTCAGACCCTTATGTTGACCTGGTATAACAGTCTGTACCTTCAGACCCTTATGTTGACCTGGTATAACAGCCTGTACCTTCAGACCCTTATGTTGACCTGGTATAACAGCCTGTACCTGTACCTTCAGACCCTTATGTTGACCTGGTATAAAGGCCTCTACCTTCAGATCCTTATGTTGACCTGGTATAACGGCGTGTACCTGTACCTTCAGACCCTTATGTTGACCTGGTATAACAGCCTGTACCTTCAGACCCTTATGTTGACCTGGTATAAAGGCCTGTACCTTCAGATCCTTATGTTGACCTGGTATAACAGCCTGTACCTTCAGATCCTTATGTTGACCTGGTATAACAGCCTGTACCTTCAGATCCTTATGTTGACCTGGTATAATGGCCTGTACCTTCAGATCCTTATGTTGACCTGGTATAACGGCCTGTACCTTCAGATCCTTATGTTGACCTGGTATAACAGCCTGTACCTTCAGACCCTTATGTTGACCTGGTATAAAGGCCTGTACCTTCAGACCCTTATGTTGACCTGGTATAACGGCCTGTACCTGTACCTTCAGATCCTTATGTTGACCTGGTATAACAGCCTGTACCTTCAGACCCTTATGTTGACCTGGTATAACAGCCTGTACCTTCAGACCCTTATGTTGACCTGGTATAAAGGCCTGTACCTTCAGACCCTTATGTTGACCTGGTAAAACAGCCTGTACCTTCAGACCCTTATGTTGACCTGGTATAAAGGCCTGTACCTTCAGACCCTTATGTTGACCTGGTAAAACAGCCTGTACCTTCAGACCCTTATGTTGACCTGGTATAAAGGCCTGTACCTTCAGACCCTTATGTTGACCTGGTAAAACAGCCTGTACCTTCAGACCCTTATGTTGACCTGGTATAACAGCCTGTACCTTCAGACCCTTATGTTGACCTGGTATAATGGCCTGTACCTGTACCTTCAGACCCTTATGTTGACCTGGTATAACGGCCTGTACCTGTACCTTCAGATCCTTATGTTGACCTGGTATAACGGCCTGTACCTTCAGATCCATATGTTGACCTGGTATAAAGGCCTGTACCTTCAGATCCTTATGTTGACCTGGTATAACAGCCTGTACCTTCAGATCCTTATGTTGACCTGGTATAAAGGCCTGTACCTTCAGACCCTTATGTTGACCTGGTATAAAGGCCTGTACCTTCAGATCCTTATGTTGACCTGGTATAACGGCCTGTACCTTCAGACCCTTATGTTGACCTGGTATAAAGGCCTGTACCTTCAGACCCTTATGTTGACCTGGTATAAAGGCCTGTACCTTCAGACCCTTATGTTGACCTGGTATAACGGCCTGTACCTTCAGACCCTTATGTTGACCTGGTATAACAGCCTGTACCTGTACCTTCAGACCCTTATGTTGACCTGGTATAACAGCCTGTACCTTCAGACCCTTATGTTGACCTGGTATAACGGCCTGTACCTTCAGACCCTTATGTTGACCTGGTATAACGGCCTGTACCTTCAGACCCTTATGTTGACCTGGTATAGGCCTGTACCTTCAGACCCTTATGTTGACCTGGTATAAAGGCCTGTACCTTCAGACCCTTATGTTGATGGCCTGTACCTTCAGACCCTTATGTTGACCTGGTATAAAGGCCTGTACCTTCAGACTCTTATGTTGACCTGGTATAACAGCCTGTACCTTCAGACCCTTATGTTGACCTGGTATAATGGCCTGTACCTTCAGACCCTTATGTTGACCTGGTATAACAGCCTGTACCTTCAGACCCTTATGTTGACCTGGTATAATGGCCTGTACCTGTACCTTCAGACCCTTATGTTGACCTGGTATAACAGTCTGTACCTTCAGACCCTTATGTTGACCTGGTATAACAGCCTGTACCTTCAGACCCTTATGTTGACCTGGTATAACAGCCTGTACCTGTACCTTCAGACCCTTATGTTGACCTGGTATAAAGGCCTGTACCTTCAGATCCTTATGTTGACCTGGTATAACGGCGTGTACCTGTACCTTCAGACCCTTATGTTGACCTGGTATAACAGCCTGTACCTTCAGACCCTTATGTTGACCTGGTATGGCCTGTACCTTCAGATCCTTATGTTGACCTGGTATAACAGCCTGTACCTTCAGATCCTTATGTTGACCTGGTATAACAGCCTGTACCTTCAGATCCTTATGTTGACCTGGTATAATGGCCTGTACCTTCAGATCCTTATGTTGACCTGGTATAACGGCCTGTACCTTCAGATCCTTATGTTGACCTGGTATAACAGCCTGTACCTTCAGACCCTTATGTTGACCTGGTATAAAGGCCTGTACCTTCAGACCCTTATGTTGACCTGGTATAACGGCCTGTACCTGTACCTTCAGACCCTTATGTTGACCTGGTATAACAGCCTGTACCTTCAGACCCTTATGTTGACCTGGTATAACAGCCTGTACCTTCAGACCCTTATGTTGACCTGGTATAAAGGCCTGTACCTTCAGACCCTTATGTTGACCTGGTAAAACAGCCTGTACCTTCAGACCCTTATGTTGACCTGGTATAACGGCCTGTACCTTCAGATCCTTATGTTGACCTGGTATAACAGCCTGTACCTTCAGACCCTTATGTTGACCTGGTATAAAGGCCTGTACCTTCAGACCCTTATGTTGACCTGGTATAACGGCCTGTACCTGTACCTTCAGATCCTTATGTTGACCTGGTATAACAGCCTGTACCTTCAGACCCTTATGTTGACCTGGTATAACAGTCTGTACCTTCAGACCCTTATGTTGACCTGGTATAACAGCCTGTACCTTCAGACCCTTATGTTGACCTGGTATAAAGGCCTGTACCTTCAGACCCTTATGTTGACCTGGTAAACAGCCTGTACCTTCAGACCCTTATGTTGACCTGGTATAACGGCCTGTACCTTCAGATCCTTATGTTGACCTGGTATAACAGCCTGTACCTTCAGACCCTTATGTTGACCTGGTATAAAGGCCTGTACCTTCAGACCCTTATGTTGACCTGGTATAACGGCCTGTACCTGTACCTTCAGACCTTATGTTGACCTGGTATAACAGCCTGTACCTTCAGACCCTTATGTTGACCTGGTATAACAGTCTGTACCTTCAGACCCTTATGTTGACCTGGTATAACAGCCTGTACCTTCAGACCCTTATGTTGACCTGGTATAACAGCCTGTACCTGTACCTTCAGACCCTTATGTTGACCTGGTATAAAGGCCTCTACCTTCAGATCCTTATGTTGACCTGGTATAACTGTACCTGTACCTTCAGACCCTTATGTTGACCTGGTATAACAGCCTGTACCTTCAGACCCTTATGTTGACCTGGTATAAAGGCCTGTACCTTCAGATCCTTATGTTGACCTGGTATAACAGCCTGTACCTTCAGATCCTTATGTTGACCTGGTATAACAGCCTGTACCTTCAGATCCTTATGTTGACCTGGTATAATGGCCTGTACCTTCAGATCCTTATGTTGACCTGGTATAACGGCCTGTACCTTCAGATCCTTATGTTGACCTGGTATAACAGCCTGTACCTTCAGACCCTTATGTTGACCTGGTATAAAGGCCTGTACCTTCAGACCCTTATGTTGACCTGGTATAACGGCCTGTACCTG
Organism: Oncorhynchus keta; assembly: GCF_023373465.1. Taxonomy (NCBI): domain Eukaryota; kingdom Metazoa; phylum Chordata; class Actinopteri; order Salmoniformes; family Salmonidae; genus Oncorhynchus; species Oncorhynchus keta. Next base: position 52,553,886 of record NC_068427.1, read on the forward strand.
TACCTTCAGATCCTTATGTTGACCTGGTATAACAGCCTGTACCTTCAGACCCTTATGTTGACCTGGTATAACAGCCTGTACCTTCAGACCCTTATGTTGACCTGGTATAAAGGCCTGTACCTTCAGACCCTTATGTTGACCTGGTAAAACAGCCTGTACCTTCAGACCCTTATGTTGACCTGGTATAAAGGCCTGTACCTTCAGACCCTTATGTTGACCTGGTAAAACAGCCTGTACCTTCAGACCCTTATGTTGACCTGGTATAAAGGCCTGTACCTTCAGACCCTTATGTTGACCTGGTAAAACAGCCTGTACCTTCAGACCCTTATGTTGACCTGGTATAACAGCCTGTACCTTCAGACCCTTATGTTGACCTGGTATAATGGCCTGTACCTGTACCTTCAGACCCTTATGTTGACCTGGTATAACGGCCTGTACCTGTACCTTCAGATCCTTATGTTGACCTGGTATAACGGCCTGTACCTTCAGATCCATATGTTGACCTGGTATAAAGGCCTGTACCTTCAGATCCTTATGTTGACCTGGTATAAAGGCCTGTACCTTCAGACCCTTATGTTGACCTGGTATAAAGGCCTGTACCTTCAGATCCTTATGTTGACCTGGTATAACGGCCTGTACCTTCAGACCCTTATGTTGACCTGGTATAAAGGCCTGTACCTTCAGATCCTTATGTTGACCTGGTATAAAGGCCTGTACCTTCAGACCCTTATGTTGACCTGGTATAACGGCCTGTACCTTCAGACCCTTATGTTGACCTGGTATAACAGCCTGTACCTGTACCTTCAGACCCTTATGTTGACCTGGTATAACAGCCTGTACCTTCAGACCCTTATGTTGACCTGGTATAATGGCCTGTACCTTCAGACCCTTATGTTGACCTGGTATAACAGCCTGTACCTTCAGATCCTTATGTTGACCTGGTATAAAGGCCTGTACCTTCAGACCCTTATGTTGACCTGGTATAATGGCCTGTACCTTCAGACCCTTATGTTGACCTGGTATAACAGCCTGTACCTTCAGACCCTTATGTTGACCTGGTATTACAGCCTGTACCTTCAGACCCTTATTTTGACCTGGTATAACAGCCTGTACCTTCAGACCCTTATGTTGACCTGGTATAACGGCCTGTACCTTCAGATCCTTATGTTGACCTGGTATAACAGCCTGTACCTTCA
>NC_068427.1:52555181-52573749 GCF_023373465.1 Oncorhynchus keta
CCTTATGTTGACCTTCAGATCCATCATAGCACCAACCCCACCCCAAAACAGCCCCTCTTCCTGCATCTTTCCATCAGGTTTGTTGAATATATCCTGAACTATAGATTTTTTTTTTCACTCTTCCTCTGTTCTGGTTCAAACACCCAACAAGTACCAGTTTACATCCTTCAGAAAAGTTTACAGATCCCTTGCACATTTTGTTATTTTAAAGCCTTTTTCTAAAACGGATTAAATATTTTTTCCTCTCATAAATCTACACACAATAGTCCATAATGACAAAGCAAAAACACATTTTTGCAAAAAAAAAACGGAAATATTATATTTACATAAGCATTCATTCGTACTTTGTTGAAGCACCTTTGGCAGTGATTACAGCCTCAAGTCTTCTTTGGTATGACTCTACAAGCTTGGCACACCTGTATTTGGGCAGTTTTGTTTTGGGATTCTTCTGGTGAAAGAGAGGAGGACCAAAATGCAGCATGGTTATCTTTATACATCTTTAATAAAGATTAAAAATACGAACAGTATACAAAACAATAAAAGCCCAACCGAAACAGCCCTATCTGGTGCAAACAAACACAGAGAAAGGAACAATCACCCACGAAATACCTAAAGAATATGGCTGCCTAAATACGGTTCCCAATCAGAGACAACGACTAAACGAAAACTAACTGTACTCCCGTCTCCTGCCTGGTCATTTCTCCACAACACAAATATTACAGTGGCACAAACACAAAATACTAAGGCCAGGGCGTGACAAGTTTCTTCCTTTCTTCTCTGCAGATCCTCTCAAGCTCTGTCAGGTTGGATGGGGAGCGTCACTGCCAGCTATCTTCTGATCTCTTCAGAGTTGTTCGATCAGGTTTAAGTCCGGGCCCCTCCTGGTCCACTCAAGGACATTCAGAGACTTGTCCCGAAGCCACTCCTGCGTTGTCTTGGCTGTGTTCTTAGGGTCGTTGTCCTGTTGGAAGTTGAACCTTCACCCCAGTCTGAGGTCCTGAGAGCTCTGGAGCAGGTTTTCATCAAGGATCTCTGTAGTTTTCTCTGTTCATCTTTCCCTCAATCTTGACTAGTCTCCTAGTCACTGCTGCTGACAATCATCCCCACCGCATGATTTTGCCACCACCATGCTTCACCGTAGGGATGGTGCCTCTACCATGCTTCACCGTAGGCATGGTGCCTCCACCATGCTTCACCGTAGGGATGGTACCTTAGCATTCAGGCCAAACTTATTGTCATTAGACCAGAGATCAGTTTGGCCGGGCGGCCAGCTCTTGGAAGAGTCTTAGTGGTTCCAAACTTCTTTAAGAATAATGGAGGCCACTGTGTTCTTGGGGACTTTCAATGTCAACTTCCCTTCCCCAGATCTGTACCTCGACCAAATCCTGTCTCGGAGCGCAATGAACATTTCCTTCGACCTCATGGCTTGGTTTTTGCTCTGACATGCACTGTTATCTGTGGGACATTATATAGACAGCTTTGTGCCTTTCCAAATCATGTCTGATCAATGAATTTACCACAGGTGGACTCCAATCAAGTTGTAGAAACATCTCAAGGATGATGGACATTTTTAACCTAATAAGGATGACGCAGAATACAGTTCCCATGCAGGAACATCACTCAGCGGAATTTCAGAGCGCCACCTATAGTTTTTGATAAAACTCAAACTTTCATTAAAATACACATTCAAGGTAGTGAATTAAAGCTACACTCGTTGTGAATCTATCCACCGAGTCAGATTTGTAAAATGCTTTTCGGCGAAAGCATGAGAAGCTATTATCTGATAGCATGTACCCCCAAAATACTGCAACGTCACCTAACACGACAGATTTTGCGTTAGCCGGCGCTACCCAAAACGCATAAATAAAATATAAAACATTCATTACCTTTGACGAGCTTCTTTCTTGGCACTCCTAGATGTCCCATAAACATTTATTTGGGTCTTTTCTTCGATTAAATCGGTCCATATATAGCCTAGATATCGATCTATGAAGACTGTGTAATCAAGGAAAAAACTGAGTTTGATAACGCCACGTCATTTTTAAAAATGAAAAAAGTCGACGATAAACTTTCACAAAACACTTCGAAATACTTTTGTAATGCAACTTTAGGTATTAGTAAACGTTAATAATCTATCAAAATGATCACGGGGCGATGTATATTCTTTAGCTCCACGTCTTGAAATCATGTCCGGATATTTCTCAACCAAAACATCCTGTCGGAGACCGGAAGAAATCGGCTCCCTTGTTTCGGTTTGACCAAGAAACAAATCCGAGACAAATGACAAGACTGTTGACATCGTGTGGAAGCTGTAGGTATTGCGACCTCGGCCCCATTTAATGTGGGTCACTTTTAACAATTGGTTGAAGTGGCGCATGGATATATTTTCCCATTTTCAGTGATCAGATTTTCCTGCACTTTTCGATGAAACGCACGTTCTGTTATAGTCACAGCCGTGATTTAACCAGTTTTAGAAACGTCTGAGTGTTTTCTATCCACACATACTAATCATATGCATATACTATATTCCTGGCATGAATAGCAGGGCACTGAAATGTTGCGCGATTTTTAACAAAAAGCTGCGAAAATTCGCAGCCTCCCTAAGAGGTTTTAACCTTTATTTAACTAGGCAAGTCAATTAAGACACATTCATATTTATAATGACGGCCTAGGGACAGCGGGTTAACTGCCTTGATCAGGGGCAGAACAACAGATTTTTACCTTGTCAGCTCAGGGATTCGATCTAGCATCCTTTCGTTTACTGGCCCAACGCTCTAACCAGGATGATCAATGGAAGCCGGATGCACAATTTCAAGTCTCATAGCGAAGGGTTTAAATAAATATGTTAATAAGTTATTTCTGTTTTTGAAAAGGTGGCTGAGCTACAATGATGTTTGTCAGACCTTGAGACATCCCGAAAATCAGCAGTTTGGCCTACAGGCTAATATGACCACACGATGGAGTTCTCCGTTCTGCTCTTTGACCCACACAAGTGTTACAGGACTCGTCTGAAAGGTAACCCAACAACAAACCAATGGAAGTATGGAGGTAGTTTTGTGCCAATAAAAAGAAGGTGTTAAATAGGTGTTCCCTGACCTTTCTTATATACAGTGTCTCCTAGATATAGGACAGACTCTTCACAGTGTCTCCTAGATATAGGACAGACTCTTCACAGTGTCTCCGAGATATAGGACAGACTCTTCAAAACATCTCTTATATACAGTGTCTCCTAGATATAGGACAGACTCTTCAAAACATCTCTTATATACAGTGTCTCCTAGATATAGGACAGACTCTTCAAAACATATCTTATATACAGTGTCTCCTAGATATAGGACAGACTCTTCAAAACATCTCTTATATACAGTGTCTCCTAGATATAGGACAGTGTCTCCTAGATATAGGACAGTGTCTCCTAGATATAGGACAGACTCTTCACAGTGTCTCCTAGATATAGGACAGACTCTTCACAGTGTCTCCTAGATATAGGACAGTGTCTCCTAGATATAGGACAGACTCTTCACAGTGTCTCCTAGATATAGGACAGTGTCTCCTAGATATAGGACAGACTCTTCACAGTGTCTCCTAGATATAGGACAGACTCTTCACAGTGTCTCCTAGATATAGGACAGACTCTTCACAGTGTCTCCTAGATATAGGACAGACTCTTCACAGTGTCTCCTAGATATAGGACAGTGTCTCCTAGATATAGGACAGACTCTTCACAGTGTCTCCTAGATATAGGACAGACTCTTCACAGTGTCTCCTAGATATAGGACAGACTCTTCACAGTGTCTCCTAGATATAGGACAGACTCTTCACAGTGTCTCCTAGATATAGGACAGACTCTTCACAGTGTCTCCTAGATATAGGACAGACTCTTCACAGTGTCTCCTAGATATAGGACAGACTCTTCACAGTGTCTCCTAGATATAGGACAGACTCTTCACAGTGTCTCCTAGATATAGGACAGACTCTTCACAGTGTCTCCTAGATATAGGACAGACTCTTCACAGTGTCTCCTAGATATAGGACAGACTCTTCACAGTGTCTCCTAGATATAGGACAGACTCTTCACAGTGTCTCTAGATATAGGACAGACTCTTCACAGTGTCTCCTAGATATAGGACAGACTCTTCACAGTGTCTCCTAGATATAGGACAGACTCTTCACAGTGTCTCCTAGATATAGGACAGACTCTTCACAGTGTCTCCTAGATATAGGACAGACTCTCCTAGATATAGGAAAGACTCTTCACAGTGTCTCCTAGATATAGGAAAGACTCTTCACAGTGTCTCCTAGATATAGGAAAGACTCTTCACAGTGTCTCCTAGATATAGGACAGACTCTTCACAGTGTCTCCTAGATATAGGACAGACTCTTCACAGTGTCTCCTAGATATAGGACAGACTCTTCACAGTGTCTCCTAGATATAGGACAGACTCTTCACAGTGTCTGCTAGATATAGGACAGACTCTTCAAAACATTCATCCTTATGATTTATTTGTTGACTGTCTTTTTTTGTGCCATTTCTGTTATTCAATACGTTTAGTAGAAAAGGCCAATTTCAATAATTTTATTTAAAAAAAGAAGAACAAAAATTACATAGCAAAAGGGTTACTAAAATTCAAAAATCAAATAGCTAATTATCTATTTTACGATCATCTTAATTCCATATGTTATCTTCTTTATACAGTGTCATTGATATAGCAGGTTCAGTTGGACAGTGTCCTAAAAGGAAGACTTTCAAAACAATGTCTCTAACTATGGTGCAACACAACCCAACCCATGTCCAACCCATCCCAGACCCATCCCATCCCAGATATAGGTGTCTCTAGATATAGGACATCCCAACCCATCCCAGACTCTTCATCCCAGATATAGGACAGACCCATCCCAACCCAGATATAGGACAGACCCTTCCCATGTCCTAGATATAGGACCCATCCCAGACTCTTCCCAGTGTCCCAACCCAACAGACTCTTCATGTCTCAGATATAGGACAGACTCTTCACAGTGTCTCCAGATATAGGACAGACCATCACAGTGTCTCCCAGATATAGGACCCAACCCTTCCCAACCCTCCCAACCCATCCCAGACTCTTCCCAACTCCAGATATAGGACATCCTCTTCACAGTGTCTCCAGATATAACCCAGACCCTTCCCAACCCATCCCAGATATAGGACCCAACCCTTCCCAACCTGCAGATATCCCAGACCCATCCCAGATATCCCAACCCATCCCATCCCAACCCAACCCACTCCCAACCCAATATCCCAGACTCATCCCAACCCTCCCAGATATCCCAACCCTTCCCATCCCAACCCAACCCAACCCAGTGTCCAGATATCCCAACCCATCCCAACCTCATCCCAGGACAACCTTCAACCCAATATCCCAACCCATCCCAGATATATAGGACAGACTCCCAGACCCAACCCAGACTCTTCCCAACCCAAATAGGACAGACCCAACCCATCCCAGATATAACCCAACCCAACCCATCCCAGATATAACAGACCCATCCCAACCCAACCCAGACCCAACCCATCCCAACCCAACCCAGACCCATCCCATGTCCCTAGATATAGGACAGACTCTTCCCATCCCAGATATAACAACCCATCCCAACCCATCCCAACCCATCCCAACCTATCCCAACCCATCCCAACCCATCCCAACCCATGTCTCCAGATATAGGAAAACCCATGTCCCAGATATAAAAACCCACAGTGTCTCCAATATAGGACAGACCCAACCCAATATCCCAGACTCTTCAACCCATCCCAGACTCCAAGTGTCCCAGATATAGGACAGACTCTTCCCATCCTGCAGATATAACCCAACCCTTCCCAACCCATCCTTATGATTTACCCAACCCATTTCTGTTACCCAACCCATCCCAACCCAACCCAACCCAACCCATCCCAAAAAGACCCAACCCATCCCAACCCAACCCAACCCAACCCATCCCAACTACAAATTCAAAAAATCAAATACCCAACCATCTTAACCCAACCCAACCCATCCCAACCCAACCCAACCCAAATTTCAAAATCCCAACCCAACTATGGTTACAATCCCAAAACCCATCCCATCCCAACCCAACCCATCCCAACCCATCCCAACCCAACCCATCCCAACCCAACCCAACACATCCCAACCCATCCCAACCCATCCCATCCCAACCCATCCCATCCCAACCCAACCCATCCCAACCCAACCCATCCCAACCCATCCCAACCCATCCCAACCCATCCCAACCCATCCCATCCCATCCCATCCCATCCCATCCCAACCCATCCCAACCCATCCCAACCCAACCCAACCCAACCCAACCCATCCCAACCCAACCCATCCCAACCCAACCCAACCCAACCCATCCCAACCCAACCCAACCCAACCCAACCCATCCCAACCCAACCCAACCCATCCCAACCCATCCCAACCCAACCCAACCCATCCCAACCCAACCCAACCCATCCCATCCCAACCCATCCCATCCCAACCCAACCCATCCCATCCCAACCCAACCCAACCCATCCCAACCCATCCCAACCCAACCCATCCCATCCCATCCCAACCCAACCCAACATAACCCATCCCAACCCATCCCAACCCAACCCAACCCATCCCAACCCATCCCAATCCAACCCAACCCAACCCAACCCAACCCAACCCATCCCATCCCAATCCCAACCCATTCCAACCCAACCCAACCCATCCCAACCCAACCCAACCCATCCCAACATAACCCATCCCAACCCATCCCAACCCAACCCATCCCAACCCATCCCATCCCAACCCATCCCAACCCATCCCAACCCATCCCAACCCATCCCAACCCAACCCAACCCAACCCATCCCATCCCAACCCAACCCATTCCAACCCAACCCAACCCAACCCATCCCAACCCAACCCAACCCATCCCATCCCAACCCAACCCAACCCATCCCATCCCACCCCAACCCATCCCATCCCAACCCATCCCAACCCATCCCAACCCAACCCATCCCAACCCAACCCAACCCAACCCAACCCACGAATAGTGGGTTCTCTGCACACGGGCGGAGAAGCACAAGGTAAAGTTATATTTACAATCAAATGTACTTCTGAAAATGTACATCGACTGGAAATGAATACATTCTATACAATAAATTGTTTCATGTATTTGCCTATTTTCATATATAATATATAATAAGATAGGTCTGGTTTTCTCCACGTCAGCCTACCCTTTATATAATATATAATAAGATAGGTCTGGTTTTCTCCACGTCAGCCTACCCTTTATATAATATATAATAAGATAGGTCTGGTTTTCTCCACGTCAGCCTACCCTTTATATAATATATAATAAGATAGGTCTGGTTTTCTCCACGTCAGCCTACCCTTTATATAATATATAATATATAATAAGATAGGTCTGGTTTTCTCCACGTCGGCCTACCCTTTATATAATATATAATAGGTCTGGTTTTCTCCACGTCAGCCTACCCTTTATATAATATATAATAGGTCTGGTTTTCTCCACGTCGGCCTACCCTTTATATAATATATAATAAGATAGGACTGGTTTTCTCCACGTCGGTCTACCCTTTATATAATATATAATAAGATAGGACTGGTTTTTCTACACGTCGGCTCTACTGTATATAATGTATAATAAGATAGTTGTGGTTTTCTCCACGTCGGCTCTACCCTGTAGCTATAATATATAATAAGATAGGACTGGTTTTCTCACGGAGGAGGGAGTCGGCCTAAGTTTGTATCAAACAACGGAAAGTCCCTTTAAATTTCTACAAAAATAGAACTAAGCTTCTTTCTGTATGATAACACTGTTCAGAGGTCAGTTGTTGTAGTCTATCAAGGCACATCTGCTCATAAATGGAAATAGCTATTTATTTATTTATATATATATATTTTTTTTTTTTACTGGACTGACGGTCAGTCTCAGCGGAGGGAGGGAGTCCGAAGTCTACTGAAGTTTGTTCTCAAAGTGTTGCTCTAAGAAACAGCTTCGCTCTACTGTGGTTCATTTAAATTAGAAATAAAACTCATAAAAATAGAACTGCTTTGCTGCATTTTTTCTACAATCTCTTTCTAGGTTTTAAAATCTTACTGTAGTCTGCTCTACTGTAGTCTGCTCTACGGTAGTCCGCTCTACTGTAGTCTGCTCTACTGTAGTCTGCTCTACGGTAGTCCGCTCTACTGTAGTCTGCTCTACTGTAGTCTGCTCTACGGTAGTCCGCTCTACTGTAGTCTGCTCTACTGTAGTCTGCTCTACTGTAGTCTGCTCTACTGTAGTCTGCTCTACTGTAGTCTGCTCTACGGTAGTCCGCTCTACTGTAGTCCGCTCTACTGTAGTCCGCTCTACTGTAGTCCGCTCTACTGTAGTCTGCTCTACGGTAGTCTGCTCTACGGTAGTCTGCTCTACTGTAGTCTGCTCTACGGTAGTCCGCTCTACTGTAGTCTGCTCTACTGTAGTCTGCTCTACTGTAGTCTGCTCTACTGTAGTCTGCTCTACGGTAGTCTGCTCTACGGTAGTCCGCTCTACGGTAGTCTGCTCTACGGTAGTCCGCTCTACTGTAGTCCGCTCTACTGTAGTCTGCTCTACGGTAGTCCGCTCTACTGTAGTCCGCTCTACTGTAGTCTGCTCTACGGTAGTCCGCTCTACTGTAGTCCGCTCTACGGTAGTCTGCTCTACGGTAGTCCGCTCTACTGTAGTCCGCTCTACTGTAGTCTGCTCTACGGTAGTCCGCTCTACTGTAGTCCGCTCTACTGTAGTCTGCTCTACGGTAGTCCGCTCTACGGTAGTCTGCTCTATGGTAGTCTGCTCTACTGTAGTCTGCTCTATGGTAGTCTGCTCTACGGTAGCCTGCTCCACAGTAGTCTGCTCTACTGTAGCATGTTCTATACTGTAGCCTGCTCTACAGTCCTGTCTACAGTAGCCTGCTCAACAGTAGCCTGCTCTACAGTCAGTATCAACTTTCTGTGGGCTCGTGGAAGCTGCTCTAGACATCGGGATCTAAGCAATCCGATTGGCCAGCGGTGAGCTATCCGACCTGGCCAGCGCTGTCAGCTATCCTATTGGCCAGCGGATCAGCTATCCGATTGGCCAGCGGTGAGCTATCCGATTGGCCAGCGGTCAGCTATCCGATTGGCCAGCGGTCAGCTATCCGATTGGCCAGCGGTCAGCTATCCGATTGGCCAGCGGTCAGCTATCCGATCTGGCCACAGCGTTCTGCTATCCGATCTGGCCAGCGGTCAGCTATCCGTTTGGCCAGGGTCGGTCATATCTGCTATCCTATTGGCCAGCGGTCAGCTCTCTCGGAGGATTGGCCAGGACGGTGCCCCAGGACTACCTGACATTGGCCAGCGGTCAGCTGGCCTCCCCATTGGCCAGCGGTCAGCTGGCCATGCTCGAGTTTCAAGCTGTTCTGCCTTATCCGATTCAACCATGCTGGTCATTTATCCATTTGCCATCTTGTCATGTTCTGTTATAATCTCGACCCGGCACAGCGGTGAGCTATCCGACTGGCCAGCGGTCAGCTATCCGATCTCGGAGGACCTGGCTAGGACCCCCGGGACTACCTGGCCCACCCCTGACTAGTTCTGGTATTATTATCCGATTTGAACATCTTGGCCTTTCTGGCGGTCAGCTTCCTCTCTATCCGGTTTTGGCCTTTCTAGGAGCGGCAGCTTCCTGCATTGGGTTTGGGGTTTTAGGCTGGGTTTCTGTACAGCACTTTGAGATATCAGCTGATGTACGAAGGGCTATATAAATAAATTTGATTTGATTTGATTTGATTAAGCTATCCGATTGGCCAGCGGTCAGCTATCCGATTGGCCAGCGGTCAGCTATCCAATTGGCCAGCGGTCAGCTATCCGATTGGCCAGCGGTCAGCTATCCGATTGGCCAGCGGTCAGCCTACAGGTGTACTTGATTTAGCTCTCTGTGCCGGCCAGGTAGTTGGAGCTTGTATCTTCAGACAAATAAAGTGGTTCAACATTGGGAATACTCTGCCTACCTGGTATCCAGGGCAGCTGAATCAAGTGCACCCATCACATTATTGGTGAATAGGCTACAAAAATATAAATATTTAACATTTAAAATAGCCAGCCTTATTGGCTGGGTGACCGAACCTCTAGTACCTTTTGTTTAAGCTGCCGTATAAAATCAGTTAGTTGTGCGTCCTCCACAGAAATGCCATAATGGTTGTAACACTGTCATTTGACCGAATGAGTCTGATCGAGGCAGGCAGACAGCTGCAGCCTTCTTCTTCGTATGAATCCCGGATGACTGTTGATTTCCATAAGTTATCTGTCCAATATCTCATTCCATAATGGATGTAAATACAATTTGCTCCTAACAGGGGCTCTGCTTTATCCCATTGTAGATCTAACATGTGAGTCTCTATACATTACCAGTTGTGGATTTAACTTTTGACCGTCTAAATTCATCTGTACGCTTAATTAATTTATTGAAATCAACATTGCAACCCAACCCAACCCAACCCAACCCATCCCATCCCAACCCAACCCATTCCAACCCAACCCATCCCATTAATAACCCAACCCATCCCAACCCTTGATTAGACCCATCCCAACCCATCCCAACCCAACCCATCCCAAGGCCATTAGAACCCATCCCAACCATCCCAACCCAACCCAACCCAACCCATCCCATCCCAACCAACCCATTAAACCCAACCCAACCCATCCCAACCCAACCCAACCCATCCCAACCCAACCCAACCTTCCCATCCCATCCCAACCCAACCCATCCCAACCCAACCCAACCCATCCCAGATCCCAACCCATCCCAACCAACTGCAACCCAACTCAACTGTACGGTTCTCTGCACAGTCGGAGAAGCACAAGCTGTCTTTGTTTACAAGAAAATGTACTTTGAAAATGTACATCGACTGGAAATGATTATTCTATACAATAAATTGTTTCATGTATTTGCCTATTTTCATATATAATATATAATAAGATAGGTCTGGTTTTCTCCACGTAACAGCCTACCCTTTATATAATAAGATAGGTCTGGTTTTCTCCACGTTAGCCTACCCTTTATATAATATATCATAAGATAGGTCTGATTTGTTTGATCCACGTAGCCTACCCTTTATATAATATATAATAAGATAGGTCTGGTTTTCTCCACGCCAGCCTAACCTTTATATAATATATAATAAGATAGGTCTGGTTTTCCCACGTCAGCCTACCACTTTATATAATATATAATAAGATAGGTCTGGTTTTCTCCACCACTGCCAGCCTACCTACTTTATATAATATATAATTTTAATCTGGTTTTCTCAATCAGCCTACCCTTTATATAATATATAACATAGGTCTGGTTTTCATTCCAATCTCCTTGCCTACCCTTTATATAATATATAATAAGATAGTCTGTCTATCCCTGGTTTTCTCCACGTCTGCACCCTTTATATAATATATAATAAGATAGGACTGGTTTTCCCACGTCGGCCTACCCTTTATATAATATATAATAAGATAGGACTGGTTTTCTGCCACGTCGGCCAACCCTTTATATAATATATAATAAGATAGGACTGGTTTTCTCCAGTCCCTACCCTTTATATAATATATAATAAGATAGGACTGGTTTTCTCCACGCTCGGCCTACCCTTTATATAATATATAATAGGTCTGGTTTTCTCCACGTCGGCCTACCCTTTATATAATATATAATAAGATAGGACTGGTTTTCTCCACGTCGGTCTACCCTTTATATAATATATAATAAGATAGGACTGGTTTTCTCCACGTCGGCCTACCCTTTATATAATATATAATAAGATAGGACTGGTTTTCTCCACGTCGGCCTACCCTTTATATAAACAACGGAAAGTCCCTTATTTCTACACAGGAGACATAAGCTTGGCTGTATGATAACACTGTTCAGAGGTCAGTTGTTGTAGTCTATCAAGGCACATCGGAGCATAAATGGAAATAGCTATTTATTTATTTATATATATATTTTTTTTTTTACTGGACTGACGGTCAGTCTCAGCGGAGGGAGGGAGTCGAAGTGGGGAAGTTTGTTCTCAAAGTGTTCAATAAGAAACAGCTTCGTCGTGGTTCATTTAAATTAGAAATAAAACTCATAAAAATAGAACTCCTTTGCTGCATTTTTTCACAATCTCTTTCTAGGTTTTAAAATCTTACTGAAGTCGGCTCTACGGTAGTCTGCTCTACGGTAGTCTACTCTACTGTAGTCTGCTCTACTGTAGTCTGCTCTACGGTAGTCTGCTCTACGGTAGTCCGCTCTACTGTAGTCTGCTCTACGGTAGTCCGCTCTACTGAGGTCCGCTCTACGGTAGTCTGCTCTACGGTAGTCTGCTCTACTGTAGTCTGCTCTACGGTAGTCCGCTCTACTGTAGTCTGCTCTACGGTAGTCTGCTCTACGGTAGTCCGCTCTACTGTAGTCTGCTCTACTGTAGTCTGCTCTACTGTAGTCTGCTCTACTGTAGTCTGCTCTACGGTCTGCCTCTCCTGCTCTACGGTAGTCCGCTCTACTGTAGTCTGCTCTACGGTAGTCTGCTCTACTGTAGTCTGCTGTACTGTAGTCTGCTCTACGGTAGTCTGCTCTACGGTAGTCCGCTCTACGGTAGTCTGCTCTACGGTAGTCCGCTCTACTGTAGTCCGCTTTACTGTAGTCTGCTCTACGGTAGTCCGCTCTACTGTAGTCCGCTCTACTGTAGTCTGCTCTTTCGGTAGTCCGCTCTACTGTAGTCCGCTCTACGGTAGTCTGCTCTACGGTAGTCCGCTCTACTGTAGTCTGCTCTATGGTAGTCTGCTCTACTGTAGTCTGCTCTATGGTAGTCTGCTCTATGGTAGTCTGCTCTATGGTAGTCTGCTATACTGTAGCCTGCTCTACGGTAGTCTGCTATACTGTAGCCTGCTCTACTGTAGTCTGCTCTACTGTAGCCTGCTCCACAGTAGTCTGCTCTACTGTAGCCTGTTCTACAGTCAGTATCAACTTTCTGTGGGCTCGTGGAAGCTGCTCTAGACATCGGGATCTAAGCAATCCGATTGGCCAGCGGTGAGCTATCCGATTGGCCAGCGGTGAGCTATCCGATTGGCCAGCGGTCAGCTATCCGATTGGCCAGCGGTCAGCTATCCGATTGGCCAGCTGTAAGCTATCCGATTGGCCAGCGGTCAGCTATCCGATTGGCCAGCGGTCAGCTATCCGATTGGCCAGCGGTCAGCTATCCGATTGGCCAGCGGTCAGCTATCCGGTTGGCCAGCGGTCAGCTATCCGATTGGCCAGCGGTCAGCTATCCGATTGGCCAGCGGTCAGCTATCCGATTGGCCAGCGGTGAGCTATCCGATTGGCCAGCGGTCAGCTATCCGATGTGGCCAGCGGTCAGCTATCCGATTGGCCAGCGGTCAGCTATCCGATTGGCCAGCGGTCAGCTATCCGATTGGCCAGCGGTGAGCTATCCGATTGGCCAGCGGTCAGCTATCCGATTGGCCAGCGGTGAGCTATCCGATTGGCCAGCGGTCAGCTATCCGATTGGCTGCGGTAAGCTATCCGATTGGCCAGCGGTCAGCTATCCGATTGGCCAGCGGTCAGCTATCCGATTGGCCAGCGGTCAGCTATCCGATTTGCCAGCGGTCAGCTATCCGATTGGCCAGCGGTCAGCTATCCGATTGGCGGCGGTCAGCTATCAGATTGGCCAGCGGTAAGCTATCCGATTGGCCAGCGGTCAGCTATCCGATTGGCCAGCGGTCAGCTATCCGATTGGCCAGCGGTCAGCTATCCGATTGGCCAGCGGTCAGCCTACAGGTGTACTTGATTTAGCTCTCTGTGCCGGCCAGGTAGTTGGAGCTTGTATCTTCAGACAAATAAAGTGGTTCAACATTGGGAATACTCTGCCTACCTGGTATCCAGGGCAGCTGAATCAAGTGCACCCATCACATTATTGGTGAATAGGCTACAAAAATATAAATATTTAACATTTAAAATAGCCAGCCTTATTGGCTGGGTGACCGAACCTCTAGTACCTTTTGTTTAAGCTGCCGTATAAAATCAGTTAGTTGTGCGTCCTCCACAGAAATGCCATAATGGTTGTAACACTGTCATTTGACCGAATGAGTCTGATCGAGGCAGGCAGACAGCTGCAGCCTTCTTCTTCGTATGAATCCCGGATGACTGTTGATTTCCATAAGTTATCTGTCCAATATCTCATTCCATAATGGATGTAAATACAATTTGCTCCTAACAGGGGCTCTGCTTTATCCCATTGTAGATCTAACATGTGAGTCTCTATACATTACCAGTTGTGGATTTAACTTTTGACCGTCTAAATTCATCTGTACGCTTAATTAATTTATTGAAATCAACATTGCAATTGTCTCTAAATGTACTGAAACGGTCTTTGAGGCCCTTGATTAGATTGATGCAATCAGTGATTAATATAGAGGGGGTCTGGAGGCCCTTGATTAGATTGATGCAATCAGTGATTAATATAGAGGGGGTCTGGAGGCCCTTGATTAGATTGATGCAATCAGTGATTAATATAGAGGGGGTCTGGAGGCCCTTGATTAGATTGATGCAGTCAGTGATTAATAGAGAGGGGGTCTGGAGGCCCTTGATTAGATTGATGCAATCAGTGATTAATAGAGAGGGGGTCTAATTATAATTATCGTATTTCGTCGCCCTAACGTAGCCTTCACTGCTATTCGCCCAGGAGCTAGCAAGCGCTAGCTAACGCACACAGATTAGCATCACTGTAGTGCTATTCACTCAACTGTACGACTTGATTAGTCTAGTGTTAGCTAGCTACATAGCTGTCTTTGTTTCCAAGATAATTGTGTAGTTTAGTGTGTGTAGCCTTGGAGTGATTATCTTAATTCACTGAGGTTCGCTAGCCAGCTATTTGTCGTCCTTAACGTAGGAGACTCTGCTAGCTAGCCAACAGCTAACAGCTAGCCAACAACAACCGGTCGCATTCCGCTTCGCTCCACAGTTAGTATCACATTTTCATTTAATTTCATTACAGTACAACGGTTTGATTTGTTTGATCGTAGCTAGCTACATAGCCGTCTTTGTTTCAAAGATAATTGTGTAGTCTAGAGCGATTTCCTAGGTTAGCTAGCCAGCTATTGTCGTTCTTTTAACGCAACGTAACGTAAACAACACTGCTAGCTAGCCAGCTAGCCCCGATTAGCAGCACTGTAGAAACTATTACACTCAACGGAACGACTTGATTAGTGTAGTGTCAACAACGCAGCCACTGCCAGCTGGCCTACTTTAGCAGTACTGTATCATTTTAATCATTTTAGTCAATAAGACTCTTGCTACGTAGCTTAACTTTCTGAACATTCGAGACGTGTAGTCCACTTGTCATTCCAATCTCCTTGCATTAGCGTAGCCTTTTCTGTAGCCTGTCAACTATCCCCACGTCTACCTTTGACTCATTCCTCTCTGCCTCCTTCTTTCCACTCCTCTCCTCTTTTGACCTCACCCTCTCACCTTCCCCCTACTCACAAGGCAGGCAATACGCTTGACCTCATCTTTACTAGATGCTGTTCTTCCACTAACCTCATTGCAACTCCCCTCCAAGTCTCCGACCACTACCTTGTATCCTTTTCCCTCTCGCTCTCATCCAACACTTCCCACACTGCCCCTACTGGATGGTATCGCGCCGTCCCAACCTTCGCTCTCTCTCCCCCGCTACTCTCTCCTCTTCCATCCTATCATCTCTTCCCTCTGCTCAAACTTTCTCCAACCTATCTCCTGATTCTGCCTCCTCAACCCTCCTCTCCTCCCTTACTGCATCCTTTGACTCCCTATGTCCCCTATCCTCCAGGCCGGCTCGGTCCTCCCCTCCCGCTCCGTGGCTCGACGACTCCTTGCGAGCTCACAGAACAGGGCTCCGGGCAGCCGGCGGAAATGGAGGAAAACTCGCCTCCCCTGCGGACCTGGCATCCTTTCACTCCCTCCTCTCTACATTTTCCTCCTCTGTCTCTGCTGCTAAAGCCACTTTCTACCATTCTAAATTCCAAGCATCTGCCTCTAACCCTAGTAAGGGAATACCCCCTGTATTGGACAAAAATGAATGGCATGTCATTGGCATCGGACAAACCATATACACATTGGCCAATACCACCCAATTCGGCGTTGATTCATCCAAAGTGTATTGCAAATGCCATATGGTAATTGCCAGTTGTAACACTTTAAAAATTCAACAGGGGGCAAATGCGCTCCACCGGGGTTTTCATATTGGATATGTAACCCAAATTAATGTCCAAAAGTAAAATTTTGAAAAATGAACTTTTTTCAAAAACTTATCACCCCTAAAAAAGTGCTTTCTGGACCGTTTTTTCGAAATTCTTTCGATTTTTTTGTCAATTACACATGTGTAAGAACTGTATGAATATACTTTTGTCCAATTTTATTATCATAATTTTTTTAATTTTTTTATATGCGCATAAGGAATATGTTTTGTCCAATTCCAATATGATTTCATAGGAAGTCAAAAGTCAAAAGTCAAAAATGTCAAAATTTTGTAAAAAACTTCACACACCCATAAAAAAGTGCTTTCTGGACCGTTTTTCGAAATTCTTTCGATTTTTTGTCAATTACACATGTGTAAGAACTGTATGAATATACTTTTGTCCAATTTTATTATCATAATTTTTTTAATTTTTTTTATATGCGCATAAGGAATATGTTTTGTCCAATTCCAATATGATTTCATAGGAAGTCAAAAGTCAAAAGTCAAAAATGTCAAAATTTTGTAAAAACTTCACACACCCATAAAAAGTGCTTTCTGGACCGTTTTTCGAAATTCTTTCGATTTTTTATAATAATAAATAATAATAATAATAATATATGCCATTTAGCTGACGCTTTTATCCAAAGCGACTTACAGTCATGTGTGCATACATTCTACGTATGGGTGGTCCCGGGAATCGAACCCACTACCCTGGCGTTACAAGCGCCATGCTCTACCAACTGAGCCACAGAAGGACCATGTGTAAGAACTGTATGAATATACTTTTGTCCAATTTTATTATCATAATTTTTTTTTTTTTACATGCGCATAAGGAATATGTTTTGTCCAATTCCAATATGATTTCATAGGAAGTCAAAGTCAAAAGTCAAAAATGTCAAAATTTTGTAAAAACTTCACACACCCTTAAAAAGTGCTTTCTGGACCGTTTTTTGAAATTCTTTCAATTTTTTTGTCAATTACACATGTGTAAGAACTGTATGAATATACTTTTGTCCAATTTTATTATCATATTTTTTTATATATTTTTTTAAATTGTGCATAAGGATTTTTTTGTGGGCCAAATGACGTAAGAAATTTGACATGCTCAAAAATCCTGCAGAAATGCAAAATTGACTGGCCTGATGAACTCGGGATGGCCGGGCAGTGATAGTTGTTCCTTTCCATCACTCGTTGTGTTGACTTCATCATGTCCATTTTGTGATGTTTTTTCACTATATAATCATATTGCAAGTGCACGTGCATTTGCAATATGTTTCAATGTGCATTTACCATATGAAATTTGACCTTGCTCAAAAATGCAAAATTGACTGGTCTGATGAACACAGGATGGCCGAGCAGTGATAGTTGTACATTTCCATCACTCGTTGTGTTGATTTCATCATCTCCGTTAGGTGATGTTTTTACACTATAGAATCATATTGCAAATGCACGTGCATTGTTGTGCAACTGGTAACCCAAAAATAAAATATGGTTGTAAATGCATTTACCGGTCATTCTGATATTAATGCTCGCTATGGGAACACAGGATGGCCGGGCAGTGATAGTTGTACATTTCCATCACTCGTTGTGTTGATTTCATCATGTCCATTAGGTGATGTTTTTACACTATAGAATCATATTGCAAGTGCGCGCGCATTTGCAATATGTTTCAATGTGCATTTACCATATGAAATTTGACATGCTCAAAAATGCAAAATTGACTGGTCTGATGGACACAGGATGGCCGAGCAGTGATAGTTGTACATTTCCATCACTCGTTGTGTTGATTTCATCATGTCCATTAGGTGATGTTTTTTCACTATAGAATCATATTGCAAGTGCACGCGCATTTGCAATATGTTTCAATGTGCATTTACCATATGAAATTTGACATGCTCAAAAATGCAAAATTGACTGGTCTGATGAACACAGGATGGCTGAGCAGTGATAGTTGTACATTTCCATCACCTGTTGTGTTGATTTCATCATGTCCATTTGTTTATGTTTTCTCACTTTTGCAAAGTCACTGTGCATTTGCAATATGGTTCAATGGGCAGGTACCATCACGAATTTGTCATGCTATAAAAATCCTGCAGGAATGTGAAATTGACTGGTCTGATGAACACAGGATGGCCGAGCAGTGATAGTTGTACATTTCCATCACTTGTTGTGTTGATTTCATCATGTCCATTAGGTGATGTTTTCACTATAGAATCATATTGCAAATGCACGTGCATTGTTGTGCAACTGGTAACCCAAAAATTAAAATATGGTTGTAAATGCATTTACCGGGACTCCTATTATCCATG
>NC_068427.1:52573849-52576349 GCF_023373465.1 Oncorhynchus keta
AAGGTATGGAAGCTCTTTGCCACCTTCTCCTCCCTCCTGAAATCTCCCTCCTCCCCCCTCTCTGCAGATGACCGTCAACCATTTTGAAAAGAAGGTCGATGACATCCGATCCCGTTGCTAAGTCAAACGACACCGCTGTTCTGCTCACTGCCCTACTCCTATGCTCTGACCTCTTCTCCCCTCTCTCTCCAGATGAAATCTCGCGTCTTGTGACGGCCGGCCGCCCAACAACCTGCCCGCTTGACCCTATCCCCTCCCTCTTCTCCAGACCATTTCCGGAGACCTTCTCCCTTACCTCACCTCGCTCATCAACTCATCCCTGACCGCTGGCTACGTCCCCTCCCGTCTTCAAGAGAGCGAGAGTTGCACCCTTCTGAAAACCTACACTGATCCCTCCGATGTCAACAACTACAGACCAGTATCCCTTCTCTTTTCTCTCCAAAACTCTTGAGCGTGCCGTCCTGGCCAGCTCTACCGCTATCTCTCTCAGAATGACCTTCTTGATCCAAATCAGTCAGGTTTCAAGACTAGTCATTCAACTGGAGACTGCTCTTCTCTGTATCACGGAGGCGCTCCGCACGCTAAACTAACTCCTCTCTCCTCTGCTGTCCTTCTAGAGCCTATCGGGCTGCCTTCGATACTGTGAACCATCAGATCCCTCTCTCCACCCCTGAGTTGGGCATCTCCGCGCGGGTTGCGTCCTACCCAGGCTCCTGCCAGGTGGCGTGGCGAGAATCTGTCTCCTCACCACGCGCTCTCACCACTGGTGTCCCCAGGGGGCTCTGTTCTAGGCCCCTCTTATTCTCGCTATACACCAAGTCACTTGGCTCTGTCATAACCTCACATGGTCTCTCCTATCATTGCTATGCAGACGACACACAATTAATCTCTCTCCTTTCCCCTTCTGATGACCAGGTGGCGAATCGCATCTCTGCATGTCTGGCAGACATATCAGTGTGGATGAAACACCCGGAGGCCCTTGATTAGATTGATGCAATCAGTGATTAATAGAGAGGGGGTCTGGAGGCCCTTGATTAGATTGATGCAATCAGTGATTAATAGAGAGGGGGTCTGGAGGCCCTTGATTAGATTGATGCAATCAGTGATTGATATAGAGGGGGTCTGGAGGCCCTTTGTTGGGAAGTCAGTGATTGATATAGAGGGGGTCTGGAGGCCCTTTGTTGGGAAGTCAGTGATTAATAGAGAGGGGGTCTGGAGGCCCTTTGTTGGGAAGTCAGTGATTGATATAGAGGGGGTCTGGAGGCCCTTCGTTGGGAAGTCAGTGATTGATATAGAGGGGGTCTGGATGCCCTTCGTTGGGAAGTCAGTGATTGATATAGAGGGGGTCTGGAGGCCCTTCCTTGGGAAGTCAGTGATTGATATAGAGGGGGTCTGGATGCCCTTCGTTGGGAAGTCAGTGATTGATATAGAGGGGGTCTGGAGGCCCTTCCTTGGGAAATCAGTGATTGATATAGAGGGGGTCTGGAGGCCCTTCGTTGGGAAATCAGTGATTGATAGAGAGGGGGTCTGGAGGCCCTTCGTTGGGAAGTCAGTGATTGATATAGAGGGGGTCTGGAGGCCCTTCGTTGGGAAATTAGTGATTAATAGAGAGGGGGTCTGGAGGCCCTTCGTTGGGAAGTCAGTGATTGATATAGAGGGGGTCTGGATGCCCTTCGTTGAGAAGTCAGTGATTGATATAGAGGGGGTCTGGAGGCCCTTCGTTGGGAAGTCAGTGATTGATATAGAGGGGGTCTGGAGGCCCTTCGTTGGGAAGTCAGTGATTGATATAGAGGGGGTCTGGATGCCCTTCGTTGGGAAGTCAGTGATTGATATAGAGGGGGTCTGGAAGCCCTTTGTTGGGAAGTCAGTGATTGATATAGAGGGGGTCTGGAGGCCCTTTGTTGGGAAATCAGTGATTAATAGAGAGGGGGTCTGGAGGCCCTTCGTTGGGAAATCAGTAATTGACATAGAGGGGGTATGGAGGCCCTTGGTTAGATTGATGCAATCAGTGATTAATAGAGAGGGGGTCTGGAGGCCCTTCGTTGGGAAGTCAGTGATTGATATAGAGGGGGTCTGGAGGCCCTTCGTTGGGAAGTCAGTGATTGATATAGAGGGGGTCTGGATGCCCTTCGTTGGGAATCAGTGATTGATATAGAGGGGGTCTGGAGGCCCTTCGTTGGGAAATCAGTTATTAATATAGAGAGGGGGTCTGGACGCCCTTCGTTGGGAAATCAGTGATTAATAGAGAGGGGGTCTGGATGCCCTTCGTTGGGAAGTCAGTGATTGATATAGAGGGGGTCTGGAGGCCCTTGATTAGATTGATGCAATCAGTGATTGATATAGAGGGGGTCTGGAGGCCCTTTGTTGGGAAGTCAGTGATTGATATAGAGGGGGTCTGGAGGCCCTTTGTTGGGAAGTCAGTGATTAATAGAGAGGGGGTCTGGAGGCCCTTTGTTGGGAAGTCAGTGATTGATATAGAGGGGGTCTGGAGGCCCTTCGT
>NC_068427.1:52591349-52601349 GCF_023373465.1 Oncorhynchus keta
CCTCTGGGATAAGATACCATGTACAGGGTGGAGGACCGGACAAAGGATCCGCTTTGGGAAATACAGGTCACGTGCAGGCCACAGACAAGCCACAGACAAGCCACAGACAGGCCACAGACATGCCAAAGACAGGCCACAGACATGCCACAGACAGGCCAAAGACAAGCCACAGACATGCCACAGACATGCCAAAGACAGGCCACAGACATGCCACAGACAGGCCAAAGACAAGCCACAGACATGCCAAAGACAGGCCACAGACATGCCACAGACAGGCCACAGACAAGCCACAGACAGGTCACAGACATGCCAAAGACAGGCCACAGACATGACACAGACATGCCACAGACAGGCCACAGACAAGCCACAGACAGGCCACAGACAGGCCACAGACAAGCCACAGACATGCCACATACATGCCACAGACAAGCCACAGACAGGCCACAGACAAGCCACATACATGCCACAGACAGGCCACAGACAAGCCACAGACAGGCCACAGACAGGCCACAGACAAGCCACAGACATGCCACAGACATGCCACAGACAGGCCACAGACAAGCCACAGGCAGGCCACAGACAGGCCACAGACAAGCCACAGACATGCCACAGACATGCCACAGACAAGCCACATACATGCCACAGACAAGCCACAGACATGCCACAGACAGGCCACAGACAGGCCACAGACAAGCCACAGACAGGCCACAGACAGGCCACAGACAAGCCACAGACATGCCACAGACATGCCACAGACAAGCCACAGACAGGCCACAGACAGGCCACAGACATATACAAGGACTACTGGTACCATGTCAGTGAGGTGATTGAAGTACTATGTACATGTAGGTAGGGGGTGAAAAGCAGAAAGTCTGGGTAGCCCTTTGATTAACTATTCAGCAGTCTTATGTCTTTGAGAAACTGTTCAGGAGCATTTTGGTCCCAGACTTGGCGCTCCGGTACCGCTTGCTGTGAAGCAGCAGAGACAACAGACTGTGACGTGGGTGACTGGAGTCTTCACCTGATATAGGTCCTGGATGGCAGGGAGCTTGATCCCAGTGATGTACTGGGCCGTACGCACTACCCTCTGTAGCGTCTTGCGGTCGGATGCCAAGCAGTTGCCATACCAGGCGATGATGCAACCAGTCAAGACGCTCTCATTGGTGCAGCTGTAGAACTTTTCAGGATCTGAGGATCTTTTCAGCCTCCTGAGAGGAAAGAGGCGTTGTCGTGCAGTTGTGTTGGTGTGTGTGGACCATGATAGATACTTAGTGATGTGGACAATGAGGAACTTGAAGCTGTCGACCCGCTCAACTACAGCCCCGTCGATGTGAATGAATGGTGTGCTCAACCCTCCGTTTCCTGTTGTCCACGATCAGCATAGAAAAAAATGAAGAATAGAATGAGAGTGAGAGGGAGAGAGTGAGAGAGAGAGAGTGAGAGAGGGAGGGAGTGAGAGAACGAGAGAGTGAGAGAACGAGAGAGTGAGAGAGCGAAAGAGAGAGACAGAGAGAGAGAGAGCAATGTGCCAGTAGACATCCCATTTGAGTTGAAAGGTGACAGAACTAGACGTGTTTGTCAGACCAGGAGACATCCCATCTGAGGTGAAAGGTGACAGAACTAGAGAGGTGTTTGTCAGACCAAGAGACATCCCATCTGTGGTGAAAGGTGACAGAACTAGAGAGGTGTTTGTCAGACCAAGAGACATCCCATCTGTGGTGAAAGGTGAAAGGTGACAGAACTAGAGAGGTGTTTGTCAGACCAGGAGACATCCCATCTGAGGTGAAAGGTGAAAGGTGACAGAACTAGAGAGGTGTTTGTCAGACCAGAGACATCCCATCTGTGGTGAAAGGTGAAAGGTGACAGAACTAGAGAGGTGTTTGTCAGACCAGGAGACATCCCATCTGTGGTGAAAGGTGAAAGGTGACAGAACTAGAGAGGTGTTTGTCAGACCAGGAGACATCCCATCTGTGGTGAAAGGTGAAAGGTGACAGAACTAGAGAGGTGTTTGTCAGACCAGGAGACATCCCATCTGTGGTGAAAGGTGAAAGGTGACAGAACTAGAGAGGTGTTTGTCAGACCAGGAGACATCCCATCTGTGGTGAAAGGTGAAAGGTGACAGAACTAGAGAGGTGTTTGTCAGACCAGGAGACATCCCATCTGTGGTGAAAGGTGAAAGGTGACAGAACTAGAGAGGTGTTTGTCAGACCAGGAGACATCCCATCTGTGGTGAAAGGTGAAAGGTGACAGAGATAGAGAGGGGTTTGACAGACCAGGAGACATCCCATCTGAGGTGAAAGGTGACAGAGCTAGAGAGGGGTTTGACAGACCAGGAGACATCCCATCTGAGGTGAAAGGTGACAGAGCTAGAGAGGGGTTTGACAGACCAGGAGACATCCCATCTGAGGTGAAAGGTGACAGAGCTAGAGAGGGGTTTGACAGACCAGGAGACATCCCATCTGAGGTGAAAGGTGACAGAACTAGAGAGGTGTTTGTCAGACCAGGAGACATCCCATCTGAGGTGAAAGGTGAAAGGTGACAGAACTAGAGAGGTGTTTGTCAGACCAGGAGACATCCCATCTGAGGTGAAAGGTGACAGAACTAGAGAGGTGTTTGTCAGACCAGGAGACATCCCATCTGTGGTGAAAGGTGAAAGGTGACAGAACTAGAGAGGTGTTTGTCAGACCAGGAGACATCCCATCTGAGGTGAAAGGTGACAGAGCTATAGAGAGGTGTTTGTCAGACCAGGAGACATCCCATCTGAGGTGAAAGGTGACAGAGCTATAGAGAGGTGTTTGTAAGACCAGGAGACTGTAGCATCCGAATGGTTTGGCCTACAAACTAGAGATGAGACTGCACGAACACGATCGTGTTCTCCGTTGTGCTCGCACGACCCCCACAAGCGTCTTGGGATTCGTCTGAACAGTATGGGATCCACACTACCTACGTTGTGCTCGACGACCCACACAAGCGTCTTGGGATTCGTCTGAACAGTATGGGCTCCACACTACCTCCGTTGTGCTCTACGACGCCCACAGACGTCACAAGACTCGTCTGAAGGTCCCCTGGAACTACAGCTCAGTTGGTAGAGCAGGGCTCTTCCAGGGTTGTGGGTCTGTCGTTCCATGTAGTAAATATCTTATTCAGTGTATTTCTATGAACTAACAGCAATAGAGACACTTTTTTCACCCCCATCAAATAGTTTTTTACAAAATAATAATTTAAAATTCAAAAATCAAACAACAAAATTATCCTTGGTATGACCTTCTTAAAACAATTCCATATAGCTTTAGTATTAACCTTTGTTGAGCAATAAAGACACTCATAAACATTTCAAGGTACCTCCCCGGCAGCTGCTTAAAATATTACTCTTCTTCATCGCCGCTTCAAGAAGATATTTAGTAAAACGGAGTTCTGGTCATCCGACGGCGACGAGGTCGGTGACAATTTAAAAATGTCTTGTATTATCTTGGACATGTCCACATGTTGTCAAACTCCCTCTGACTCCGCTCTCTCTCTGTTGAGAGTAGTGTTTTTTGTACCGTCCAAAGCACCTCCAATGACCCCTCACAAAACACTTCAGTCTGGCAGATTGGTCATTATTAATCAGCTCAAACATTGTGAGGAGATTTAAAAAAAAAAAAAATCTTTGATCTATTTTGACTATAGTATTGTGTAGTCTGTAGCCCACCATGCCCCCGCCCACTAAAACAAAATCCTTCAGTCATATGAAATGAAATAGCCCCTACTATTGGATATTATAGAGAGGCAGATTAGGAACAAAATAAACACCTGCTTTTGTTTGTCGCTGTGGATCAAAGCGTTCACTAAATGCACATTAATATAATATATAATATAATATAATCAGTCCCCCTGTTAATACAGGGAGTCACCCGCCTCCCCCGATCAGTCCCCCTGCAGCCGGACCCGTAACCCATTACCCCAGTGCCCCCCACCCCCGAGGCGTAAGCATGGCCCCTCTCTCCCACGGCAACGAGCCATCCAATAACGACCCCCTGGACGGGCTGTACGCCAAGGTCAACAAACGGAGACAAGCCCCACCCCTGCCACGGCCGACAGGTGAGACAAAGGACTGCCGACTACGCCATATTTTACACTTGATATTCTTTATGCTATACATACTGCACCTTCTCTCTATACTCTACCTACTGCACCTTCCCTCTATACTCTACATACTGCACCTTCCCTCTATACTCTACATACTGCACCTTCCCTCTATACTCTACATACTGCACCTTCCCTCTATACTCTATATACTGCACCTTCCCTCTATACTCTACATACTGCACCTTCCCTCTATACTCTACATACTGCACCTTCTCTCTATACTCTACCTACTGCACCTTCCCTCTACACTCTACATACTGCACCTTCCGTCTATACTCTACATACTGCACCTTCCCTCTATACTCTACATACTGCACCTTCCCTCTATACTCTACATACTGCACCTTCCCTCTATACTCTACATACTGCACCTTCCCTCTATACTCTACATACTGCACCTTCCCTCTATACTCTACATACTGCACCTTCCCTCTATACTCTACATACTGCACCTTCTCTCTATACTCTACCTACTGCACCTTCCCTCTACACTCTACCTACTGCACCTTCCCTCTATACTCTACATACTGCACCTTCCCTCTATACTCTACATACTGCACCTTCCCTCTATACTCTACCTACTGCACCTTCCCTCTATACTCTACATACTGCACCTTCCCTCTATACTCTACCTACTGCACCTTCCCTCTATACTCTACATACTGCACCTTCCCTCTATACTCTACATACTGCACCTTCCCTCTATACTCTACATACTGCACCTTCCCTCTATACTCTACATACTGCACCTTCTCTCTATACTCTACCTACTGCACCTTCCCTCTACACTCTACCTACTGCACCTTCCCTCTATACTCTACATACTGCACCTTCCCTCTATACTCTACATACTGCACCTTCCCTCTATACTCTACATACTGCACTTTCCCTCTATACTCTACCTACTGCACCTTCCCTCTATACTCTACATACTGCACCTTCCCTCTATACTCTACCTACTGCACCTTCCCTCTATACTCTACATACTGCACCTTCCCTCTATACTCTACATACTGCACCTTCCCTCTATACTCTACATACTGCACCTTCCCTCTATACTCTACATACTGCACCTTCCCTCTTTACTCTACATACTGCACCTTCCCTCTATACTCTACATACTGCACCTTCCCTCTATACTCTACCTACTGCACCTTCCCTCTATACTCTACATACTGCACCTTCCCTCTATACTCTACATACTGCACCTTCCCTCCTTACTCTACATACTGCACTTTCCCTCTATACTCTACATACTGCACCTTCCCTCTATACTCTACATACTGCACCTTCCCTCTATACTCTACCTACAGCACCTTCCCTCTATACTCTACCTACTGCACCTTCCCTCTATACTCTACATACTGCACCTTCCCTCTACACTCTATATACTGCACCTTCCTCTATACTCTACCTACAGCACCTTCCCTCTATACTCTACCTACTGCACCTTCCCTCTATACTCTACCTACTGCACCTTCCCTCTATACTCTACATACTGCACCTTCCCTCTACACTCTATATACTGCACCTTCCCTCTATACTCTACATACAGCACCTTCCGTCTATACTCTACATACTGCACCTTCCCTCTATACTCTACATACTGCACCTTCCCTCTATACTCTACCTACTGCACCTTCCCTCTATACTCTACATACTGCACCTTCCCTCTACACTCTATATACTGCACCTTCCCTCTACACTCTATATACTGCACCTTCCCTCTATACTCTACATACAGCACCTTCCGTCTATACTCTACATACTGCACCTTCCCTCTATACTCTACATACTGCACCTTCCCTCTATACTCTACCTACTGCACCTTCCCTCTATACTCTACATACTGCACCTTCCCTCTACACTCTATATACTGCACCTTCCCTCTAGAGAGAGGGGGAGGGAGAGGGAGAGAGAGGGGGAGAGAGAGGGGGAGAGAGGGGGGAGAGGGAGAGAGAGAGGGGGAGAGAGGGAGAGAGAGGGGAGGGAGAGAGGGAGGGAGGTGGAGGGAGAGGGGGAGGGAGGTGGAGAGAGAGGGGGAGAGAGAGGGGGAGGGAGGTGGAGAGCGCTGTGTAACTCTCCTAATAAGTCCAACGAGGTGGCAAACCAACCGATTTATATCTAAACAGATTCGTCAGAGCTCCACTGTGTCATTCTAAGAATAATTTCTGAGGCATTTCTCCATCATAGATGTACTGATTCTGTCCTGAGTCAATCTGCTGTTTTACCTCTATTACCCAGACCATCTATAACAGCTGTAGCCTTTACACACTACAAAGTATATTGATGTATTCTGTATTTCAGAGCGCTGGAAGGTTTAGCCTGGCTTTGAGACGTGTGTGTGTGTGTGTGTGTGTGTGTGTGTGTGTGTGTGTGTGTGTGTGTGTGTGTGTGTGTGTGTGTGTGTGTGTGTGTGTGTGTGTGTGTGTGTGTGTGTGTGTGTGTGTGTGGTGTTAATAGAGATGAGGACTCAGTGACTTGTTTATCTCAGCCATATGCCTGAATACCACGGTCCCATGACACACACACACACACACACACACACACACACACACACACACACACACACACACACACACACACACACACACACACACACACACACACAGAGAGAGAGGGCTGAGCTGCATTCCATCAAATCATCTCCAGCGTACTGTACCGTGTCTTTACAGGAAGGCATGATAAATGGAACGTGTGTGTATGTGTGTGTGTGTGTGTGTGTGTGTGTGTGTGTGTGTGTGTGTGTGTGTGTGTGTGTGTGTGTGTGTGTGTGTGTGTGTGTGTGTGTGTGTGTGTGTGTGTGTGTGTGTGTGTGTGTGTGTGTGTGTGTGTGTGTGTGTGTTATTTCCTCCCAGGCTGCTAATCCCTGTCTCTATCTCCTGGGAGCAAGGCACAGGGCTGCTGTAATTGTGTGTGTGGTGTGTGTGTGTGGTGTGGGTGTGTGTGTGGTGTGGGTGTGTGTGTGTGGTGTGTGTGTGTGTGTGTGGGTGTGTGTGTGTGGTGTGGTGTGGGTGTGTGGCGTGGGTGTCTGTGTGTGGTGTGGGTGTGTGTGCCGGTGTGGTGTGTGCGAGGTTGTGTGTGTGTGTGTGTGTGTGTGTGCCGGTGTGGTGTGTGCGAGGGTGTGGTGTGTGTGTGTGTGTGTGTGTGTGTGTGTGTGTGTGTGTGTGTGTGTGTGTGTGTGTGTGTGTGTGTGTGTGTGTGTGTGTGTGTGTGATCCCATCCTCCCCTTCCTGTACATTCAGCTACACGTTATAATTCCAGTTAACACAAACAGAGAAAATATAATATCTCCTGAAGTAAAGTAGGCAAATCGACCTGTAGGGGAGAACCCCTAGTCTTTGTCTCAGCGTTTTGAAGTACCTCCCCCACTGTAGCCCTGAAGAGGGCCTGCTGCACACTTAAAGTTACTATAACAACCACAGACCACAGGGCTCTCCTCACCAATTAAAAAATAATCACTGTGGAGAGGAGAAGGGAGATGGAGGAGAGGGGCTGGGGAAGAATTGAGAGTTATAGTCATATGTACCAGGGGTTGCAGATGTAATTGCAGGGTACTAGTCAGATCCTGGTGCGATGGATATGAGACGAGAGATGCAAGGGAGATGGACAGGAGAGATGCTGAGGAAAAGGCGAGGAGAGAGATGCTGGGGTGATGGAGAGGAGAGAGATGCTGGGGTGATGGAGAGGAGAGAGATGCTGGGGCGATGGAGAGGAGAGAGATGCTGGGGTGATGGAGAGGAGAGAGATGCTGGGGCGATGGAGAGGAGAGAGATGCTGGGGCGATGGAGAGGAGAGAGATGCTGGGCAATGGAGAGGAGAGAGATGCTGGGGCGATGAAGAGGAGAGAGATGCTGGGGCGATGGAGAGGAGAGAGATGCTGGGGTGATGGAGAGGAGAGAGATGCTGGGGAGATGGAGAGGAGAGAGATGCTGGGGCGATGGAGAGGAGAGAGATGCTGGGGCGATGGAGAGGAGAGAGATGCTGGGGCGATGGAGAGGAGAGAGATGCTGGGGCGATGGAGAGGAGAGAGATGCTGGGGCGATGGAGAGGAGAGAGATGCTGGGGCGATGGAGAGGAGAGAGATGCTGGGGCGATGGAGAGGAGAGAGATGCTGGGCAATGGAGAGGAGAGAGATGCTGGGGCGATAAAGAGGAGAGAGATGCTGGGGCGATGGAGAGGAGAGAGATGCTGGGGCGATGGAGAGGAGAGAGATGCTGGGGTGATGGAGAGGAGAGAGATGCTGGGGAGATGGAGAGGAGAGAGATGCTTGGGCGATGGAGAGGAGAGGAGAAGAACACAGAACAACACGACAGAACACTGAACAACAGAACAACGAACACTGAACAACAGAACACAGAACACTGAACAACAGAACACAGAACACTGAACAACAGAACACAGAACACTGAACAACAGAACACAGAACACTGAACAACACGACACAGAACACAGAACAACACGACACAGAACACAGAACACTGAACAACAGAACACAGAACACTGAACAACACGACACAGAACACTGAACAACATGACACAGAACACTGAACAACACGACACAGAACACTGAACAACAGAACACAGAACACTGAACAACATGACACAGAACACTGAGCAACACGACACAGAACACTGAACAACACGACACAGAACACTGAACAACAGAACACAGAACACTGAACAACACGACACAGAACACTGAACAACACAACACGACACAGAACACTGAGCAACACGACACAGAACAACACGACACAGAACACTGAACAACACAACACAGAACACTGAGCAACACGACACAGAACACTGAGTAACACGACACAGAACACTGAAAAACACGACACAGAACACTGAACAACACGACACAGAACACTGAACAACAGAACACAGAACACTGAACAACACGACACAGAACACTGAACAACATGACACAGAACACTGAACAACACGACACAGAACACTGAACAACAGAACACAGAACACTGAACAACACGACACAGAACACTGAGTAACACGACACAGAACACTGAAAAACACGACACAGAACACTGAACAACACGACACAGAACACTGAACAACATGACACAGAACACTGAGCAACACGACACAGAACACTGAACAACACGACACAGAACACTGAGCAACACGACACAGAACACTGAGCAACACGACACAGAACACTGAACAACACGACACAGAACACTGAACAACAGAACACAGAACACTGAACAACAGAACACAGAACAACACGACACAGAACACTGAACACTGAACACTGAACAACACGACACAGAACACTGAACACTGAGCAACACGACACAGAACACTGAGCAACACGACACAGAACACTGAACAACACGACACAGAACACTGAACACTGAGCAACACGACACAGAACACTGAGCAACACGACACAGAACACTGAACAACACGACACAGAACACTGAACACTGAGCAACAGAACACAGAACACTGAGCAACACGACACAGAACACTGAGCAACACGACACAGAACACTGAGCAACACGACACAGAACACTGAACAACAGAATACAGAACACTGAACAACAGAACACAGAACACTGAGCAACACGACACAGAACACTGAACAACACGACACAGAACACTGAGCAACACGACACAGAACACTGAACAACACGACACAGAACACTGAACACTGAACACTGAACAACACGACACAGAACACTGAACAACACGACACAGAACACTGAACAACACGACACAGAACACTGAGCAACACGACACAGAACACTGAGCAACACGACACAGAACACTGAGCAACACGACACAGAACACTGAACAACAGAATACAGAACACTGAACAACAGAACACAGAACACTGAGCAAC